>NC_132933.1:13999591-14299591 GCF_047675955.1 Chlorocebus sabaeus | reverse complement strand
CCCCACAGACTTTACATCCTGATACCACCACATAAGTGATTAGTTTTTTAACATAAATTTGTGAGGGGGTGGAATAAAAACAATCAGATCATAACAGTTTTAGAAAAATATAAGCTCTGTGTACAAATGTTCATTCATTCATCCATTCACTCCAAGTTGTAAATATTTGGTATAATTTTTATGACATAAAAAGTATTTCAGCATAATATTTTACAATATTCTCTTCATATCAGCCCTTTCCTCCAAACTGTATACTTAAATAATCCATGTTTTAAAAAATGGGGGTAGGGGAGAAAATTATTTTAAAAGACAGAAATAACACTTTTGTCATTACAACTATCCTTCTTTGTCCTTTGAACCACCCTCTCCCTGTTCCATCAGTTTTCCTCCTCTTTACTGTTCTGAGTTTATGATCTTCACCATTTCCCATAGGCATTGAAGGCTCCAGGCTCACAAGACAGCTTGGTGCTTGGGTCTTGTTTTTCATATCCAGAATCAGTATGTCAGGTGGCACATACTTTGGCTTAGAGATTCATGTATCAACCATAGGGAAGTTGAAAAATCCTCCTAAGACAATGGAAAGGATCATTGTCATTAATTTGCTTTGTTCACTAGATAAGGAAATGCAATCTGCAAGGCAGGAGAGCTCTAACATTGCTTTGTGCACAAAAGTATAAAGTTGAACTTTGCATATATCTGGGATAGCCATAACTTGAAACCACTGGTGTTTAGGCGGGATATCCAGAATACTGATTCAATGAAAATTATTTGTCTGCCCACTTCCCATTCCCTCCAGTCAAAGACCACCAGAAACACTTCTATGGTTGAACCACTTGGGTTTATTGCTCATTGAAGCAAGAAAGGAGAATGCACACCATGAGATGTCTTAGTAAGGTAAGAGAAAATACTTTATAGGATTTGCGTTTATATTAGGAGATTTGGGGGAAGGTTTAAGGAAGCAAGGCAGTGTCGGAAAGCAGGAGATATTTTATGACTGGGTATTTCAATAAGTCTTATGCAGAAGGAGGGGAAAATAGAGCAAGGTTAAAGTGGCAGTTGGTGAAGAAGAAGTGATCACTCACATTAGCCAGGATAGGTGGATATTTGGTCGTTTTTTTCTGACTTGAACAATGTTTCCATTATGTACGGATTTAGATGTGATTATGGAGCGGTCTTGTTTTTGTCTTGATCCATCATGGTAACAGAGTGGCCTTATTTGATGTTGATACTCTGTGAAATTGTTCATGTTCAACAGGAGAACACCAAGACCTTGCCATGAGTGACAGGCCAACACCCAGGCCAAGCTGATGGGATCAGGTCAGCTCCCTGATGTCAGGGCTGCTCTTCTGCTTCTCACTGCTGGACAATTGTAGTATGTCAGTGAAAGCATTAGAGAACAAAGCAGATGGCAATATATCCATTCTCATTGGGACAAGGGGATACGAGAAATTAATAAACTTAGTAAGTAAATTATATAGTGTATTAAAATGCTATGGGAAAGGATAAAAGATAATGGAACACTGCAAAAGGATAGGAAGTGGAGAAGGTATAGGGGAGGAAAACTGCAGTTTTATATAGGGTAGTCAGGGCAGGCCTCACTGAGAAGGTGATGTTTGATGTAATACTTGGAATGGAGGTGAGAAAGTGAGCCATGAGAATAGCTGAGGGAATTCTGGTCCAGATTCAGAAAAATCACCCAAATAATGAATATAGATGGCTGACAATCATCTGCTTACTCTATAGGCAATTGAACCCATCCTCTGCTTTATATCTAGTTCTTTGTGTTCCCATTGACCTCTCTGAGGCCTTTCTGCCCTTGACTAGAGAGAAAGGGATTGACTAGAAGGCACAGAGAAGCTGGGAGATGATTTCCTTTCCCTCAGAACTTCTGCTTTATAACATTAAGGCAATGAGTCATCTTCTTACCCATCTTCCTCCCCAAAGCTGCTAACATCAGAGGTCTGTCCTTCATGGGAGGCAACTGCCCATTTGACTATTACTGTTACAAGATGATTCTTGCTCCATCTTCTCTCTAGTCAGGATTCTACATTTTCTGTTCTTATGCAAGGTAAAGGTTGTTCAAGTTCTATCATACCCATTAGAACTGCAATCAGAGACAGGACTCTGAGCCGTCTCCTATGGGATTTCTTCCACTGCTTCTGTTTCTTCAGAGCATTAGACTTTTTTTTTTTCTAGCAAAATCTCTGATTTCTCTTTAGTATGCATTATTATCAATTGTGAAATTTAAAAGTATATGCACAAGCTGATAATTTATCTGTACTTTGATCAAGATCACGGCTTGTAAGTGATATAACTAAGTAAGCTCAGGCTTCAAATTTTCTTAACAATGGTCTTGCTTGTAGGTCCCAATGCATTCTAACCTGGTAGCTATAGTGAACTAAAAAACTGTGCAACAAAAATGTTGAAGGTGAAAATAATTGACAGTAAGTGACATAATATTGTACCCTTCTGTGATAAATTGAATAACACTAATTTAAATTTGTACATATCACTAAAATGAAAGTAATGGAATGGGAGTCCCTTATTGATAACCAACATGGCAGTATGAGAAAAGGTATACTCTATAAATTTCTGGTTTTTGAAATTGAATTTGTAGCTGAATAGTTAGGACATCCAAGCAATGATAAATGTCAGTATTAAGATACAATTCTTGATTTGATATGTTTAGTAATCAGAATGTGGAACCCATTTTTATTACTGAATTATAATAATTATAGTAACTTACATTTATATGGGGCATTATGCCTTACTTTTATATTCACTTTCCCATTTGAGTCTCTTAATATCTCTGGAAGGTAGAGAATGTGTGGAGTTATCGTTTTCATTTTACTGTGAAGAAAGTAGGGCTCAAAGAAAAATAGACTTGCAAATTTAGTAAGAGCTGGATCCAATCCAATTCTCCTTAATATGAATATATCTTTCAAATAAAGGTCAATAAGTCATTATTTCAATTTTCTGTCTGTTGCTTACTACATATATGACCTTGGACAAGTCCTGTAATCTCCAAGTTTCCATTTCCTTGAGGCTAATGACAGTGCCTACCTCAATATATTATTTGATAACAAATATATAGACATGTATATCAATCTCATAATACCTGGAAAACTCTATGTGCTCAATAAGTGATAACCCCATTATTATTATGATGAGCAACAGCAACATTTATAAAATTATTTGTTAATCTGTAAAACAAGAAGACTAGAATTTGACTCATGGGGTTGTCATTGGTATTAAATGAAATATTAAAAGCAAAATATTCAGCATAGTATGTGCCACATATGCAGACAATCAATGGTAGCTTATATTGTAATTATTTTCAGTTGCATCTTAGGATTCACTTTTCCTAACAGTGACTGAAATCTGGTCTCAAATTTAAGTAAAGATGAGGACTTATTGGCTCAAGTAATTTAACAATGAAGGAATATATCTTGCTTCTGGTATACATAAAGGCTATTAAATGATATCTTCAGAATCACTCCCACCACGTGCCCTGCTCCTTTTTGTTGACTCCATTATCAAGGAGTTTCAAGGTAGCTTTCATCTGTTCCCACATCTACATACTCCAACATGTTTATCTGGTGCATGTCAACATGTGCATTATTTTTCTCTGTGTTCACATGTTGACACACATCCTGAGTAACATGCAAATATCTAGTATGCCATTAGTAAGCTATATACACTTGTTCTCAAGGAGATAGTTTCTTGTTATTGATCTATGTAATTTGGTTCTTCCATTGTAGTTCCCATACCCACAGTTCACCTTCATCCATGCAGTCTCTCATTTTTCTGTTGATAGCACAGCAAAGTGGAATTTAGCACAAAGGAATTGAACAAAATTGCTACTTAACATACTAACAAAATCACAGCATTCATTGTAATTAACATTTCTGTGATACATCCTTACATTGTGTAATCATCTGTCTTGAACACCAAAAGAAGATGAAATAATGATTCTTGCATTCAAGAGGATCCCAAGGTCATAACAGAGGAGACAGCTCTTTTAAATATATAGGCGAATGTGAGCAATAAGATAGAGCCATCCTGAAGTGCTCTGGAAATGCAGAGGATATTAATTCTGAATGAGACTGAACAAAGGTAAAAACTTGAGATGGCTAGAAGTTTGATGAGAACAGTTGAGAAAACTGTTGGTTTAAGACAGTAACGCTATAGTTTTCCAAAGTAGGCCTGGGTATATGGTGAGGAAGTTATTCTAGAATCAAGGAGCATATAGTTTGCAGATGAATGAGTGTATGCTTTCTTTTTTTTTAAGACACTTTTTTTCCTTCCCTTTTCTGCCTCTTGATAAATGAAATCCCATTATGTTTGTAAATTTCAGAGACAATTCCTTACTTGAGTCCACCCCCAGGACCTACTCTCAGGATTCAAGTGGGTTATGTAACAGCATTCATTCATTCAGTCTATCAGTTAGTGGGCTCTTATTTGGTGTCAGTTGTGTGCCAGCCACATTAGGGAATAAAAATATAGCTAAGATATATTTTTTGCCTGAAATTTAAGGTCTATACATTTTGCTTGAAGAGACAGATACGTTAACAATTTAAAAGTACAATTTGAGCAGTGCAGTACTGAGACACGTGGAAAGTAGAGACATCAGAAGGAAAAATAACTAGTATTGCCTGGTGCAAAGTGCAGGTGGATAGTTGGTTAAGAAGGTTTTTACTAAGGAGATAACATTTGCACTGGACCTCTAAGCAGAGGAGGAAGTTTATGCAAATGAAGGGAGGCATGAACAAACCACTTGGGAAGTACCTAAGGATCGGGCAGTAGCTTGGTATGGCTGGTGTGTGTGTAGCTTCAAGGGAGAAAGTGGCACGAGATAAGGCCATAAAGATGTGCAAGCACAAGGTCAGGAACGATCACAGGGATTTGGTATTATCTCATAAGTGCAGGTAATGCAGGGGATCGGGGGAGGGAAACGAAGAGATTCAATCAGGGCTATTGCATAATTGTTAAACATAACTATCAAGCATAATTACAAGTTGTGGAATGGAAGGCTGTTTGTAACATTCTATAGAGGCCTTGTTTTAGAAAATTCGAATGAATTCTATGCAAACAAAAATTAAATACGGCAAACAAGTCAATAATATTTCATTTTAAGAAAACATATTTCCTTGAAATTGAGATCTCTTCTGGTACAATATAATATGGAATTCTGTTTTTAATAAACCATCATTATGTTTTCCCCAGAAGTATTTCCATTTGTCTCCACCAAGGGCTACTTGCTTGTTTGGGCCAAATGTGTAAATCTGATAACAACTGACTACGTAGCTGAAATGCATTGCTGGACATGTTCAATATTTGAAGAGAAACCCAAAGATGACACAGCTATGTTCTCATAATATACCAGAGTCTAACTTTAGCAGTAACCTTGGGATTCCTGTTGAAATATCATCACACAGGTGGAAGAAAACAACAAGTAAAAGGCCTTGTAATGCTTGAAAAAGTAAATCCTCTTAGATTAAATCCAAGAGCCCATCTTATTCTGAATTCTATGGCATGACAGAGAGTATTAGCAAATAACAGGTTTATATTAAAACTGTGATGACCTGTGCTTTTTCTTTAGAAAGTTTACATAGATTAGTATTCTAAAAGTAGTTTTTAGACTTGCATTTCTGAAGGTATTGAAAAGGCTAACAGAATGCCATATAAATCATTTAGTTTTTCTTATTGACTTCGCAGTTAAAGCTTCTTAAGTGTTTACTTCTAACACAACAGTCCTCTTCCTTTTAAGCTTTCATAGCTGAGGGCAAAAATTCTGTTAACCAAAAACAAAACTCTGAAAAGGTGTTCAAAAGCAAAGGCATATGGTGACTTTCAAAACCATCATTTGAAACAAAATGTGTAAATTTTTATGTTTGAATATAGACGTCTAGATAGGGCAATACATTGTTTGCCATTTTTTTCTTGCCATAAATTTATGAGACATGTCTCTACCACCATATTCTTAGCTTTAGGTCATCCCAGGAAAAAATAGCAAACTGTTACCAAATGGAAGCCACTGTACTCAGTTCTTCTTCCTCAGATTGTGTAAGAACAAGCTAACTGAACTCAGTTATTTGTCGTTAGTACAAAAGGCAGTACATGAACCTACTTTCCTTCTACTTTATACAGCACAGAAATGATTTCTCCTCTTGCAGTGATGACATGAAATATATTTTTGGTCTCTGTTAGTTGACATGCAAATGTACTCACTGTATCTCAAGTGAAAACTCATTAAAAGCCACTGGTATGTAATTGTGTTATCTCCCAGGAACACAGATAATAACATTCGTCGTCACTCCCAATGCGTTTCCATTTGCTAACACAGTGAAATCATCAGCCTCACCTTCATTCCCCCGAGGTTTCCATAGAAAGTTTTCATATTTTACTCCAGTTGATCAGACAAAAGCTCTAGGTGTCTATTTATCACTAAGACATTTTTAAAATTTAAATTGCAAAATGCAGCCACACGGTCACCTATACAACCATGGAAACTTTGTTTCCTAATCTGTTGAGTAGGTCTGAGTTTGTAGATATTGCTAAAAATTTCCCACCAAGTGTTCGGAATTGTTGCTTAGATAATAAATATTAGGCTAAATTAGACATATAAGAGGGGCTAATGCATAAGAAAAGTGACATCTATCCTTTGAAAATATATACCTTTCTCTAATATTTTATTCATTTGGGAAAATAATTCCTTTTGCAAACAGATTTCCAATGCTCTTGGTTTTGTGGGTACTATGCAATTATGGGTGTAATAGACAATTGGGCAAATCTTACCCAAGTTTACCTTTCCTGGCTTCTCTATTTCTACTTATGATCACTATTGAATCTTGAAGCTGGAAGGAATCGTGGTAGCTATTATTCATTTGGCAATTTTTCACAGGTTTATTGAATGTCTGTTATGGATCAGGCTCTATTTTAGGCACTGAGGATTTACACATACCCTTGGGAAACTTCAGGGGGCAAATAATACACAACTAAATGAGTGAGATAAGCTCAGATGGTAATGGTTGCTATAATGAAAACTGTTTGGGGAGATATCTAAATTAAGCTTTTGATTAGGAACTACTTCAATGAGGAGATGATATTGAATCTTGAGAAAGAGCTGGCCAAGTGAAGATTTATGAGGAGAGCATCCCAGATAGAGGAAACAGCAAGTATATACAATGAGGTGCTCGACAATTTTTGATAAATGAGGAATTATCTTTAATTACCTTATAATTTTATTTTCTTATTTAGTGTCCATCTATATTTTAACTGATGTTTGCAATTTTCTATGAGGGTAATCATATTAGAAAGGGATTTTTTGCCTTCAAGATATTAACCCTTTGTTACTGGTATTGCAAATAATCTCCTGTTTAGTTATTTATATCTCGACTCATTTTGCTCGTTTTTTAAATAAAGGTTATATGTTATATTTAATTCTATTAACCTTTTTTATGTTTCTTAAGTTTCATTATATGCTTAGAAATAACCTCTCTACCTAAAGATATTTAGGGTTTTAGTCACTAGTAATTATTTATGTTAACACTTTATCTTTAATATTTTAAAGTATTTTATATATCTTTGCATTTACTTGAGTTGAGAAACCATTTTAGTTCTTAAAAAATGGTTAACTAGTAATCACAACGAAATTAAATAATTGACATTCTTGCTGCTTATTTTAAATGCTGCCTTATCATGTACTAAATTACATATTCTTGAGTCTAAATTCAGACTTCGTACTGTGTTCCTGTTAGCTATTGCTCTTTGCCAATACCAACTGTTTTGTTTTTTCTGTCTTTATAATGCCATTGATGTATGTTGGGACCAGTATTCCCTCAGTCGTCTTTATTAAAAGTATCTTCGTATCATCTATTATTCCAGGTATATCTTTGAGTCTTTTTGCCAGTTTATTTTTAAATAATATTTTGATTGGAACAGAATAAAAATTATAATTATACTTACATAAAATATACACTTTTACTTTGATTATTCCTAAATACATTTTGTTGTTGTTTACTATAATAAATGTACCCACTATTTACCATACTGAACCTGTAATTAGTTCTAAAAATATATAGAATGAATTTTCTCAGATTTTCTAGGTTTATAAGAATGTAATCTACAATTACATACCTTATAAGGAATTACACATTGTTATTACACGTATGTGTATATTCATTTGTTTATTTATTTATAAGAGCTAGAGCTCATATGTTTTAATATGGCTTCACCACTTACCAGCTGTGATACTTTACATCTCTGAACCTCAGCATTCTGTAAAACTGAGAGACAGTTACTTACCACACAAGGTGATTTTGACCATCAAAGGATCACATGCATTCGTTTAGACAAAATAGAACAGTGCCTATCACGTAATAAGCACTATAAAGGATTTTTTTTAAAATCAGCACTATAATACTGATGCCATTATTAGTATTATTTTATTGGCTGCAACTTCAAAAGAAAAGATAAATAACAGTGGTGTAAGTAAACATCTTTATTTTGTTCTTTATCTTAGGGAAGATACCTTTTAGAGGTTTCTTTTACATGTTTATTTCATCTATATTTTTATATTATGAAGTATTTAAACTTATAGACATCTTGACATTTTGTAACTTAATTTATTGGTATGCATGTTAATCCGTTCTCATGCTGCTAATAAAGACATACCCAAGACCGAGTAATTTATAAAGGAAAGAGGTTTAATTGACTCCCAGTTCAGCATGGCTGCAGAGGCCCCAGGAAACTTAAAAATCATAACAGAAGAGGAAGCAAACACGTCCTTCTTCACATGGCAGCAGGGAGAAAAATGAGTGTTGCGTTAGTCCATTTTCATGCGGCTGATAAAGACATACCTGAGACTGGGCAATTTTACTAAAACGAGAGGTTTATTGGACTTACAGTTCTACATGGCTGGGGAGGCCTCACAATCATGGCAGAGGGCAAGGAGGAGCAAATCACATCTTATGTGAATGATGGCAGACAAAAAGAGAGCTTGTGTGGGGAAACTCTGCCTTATAAAGCCTTCAAATCTCATGAGACTTATTCACTATCAAGAGAACAGCATGGGAAAGACCTGCCCCCATGATTCAATTATCTCCCATCAGGCGCCTCCCACAATATGTGGAAATTCAGGATGAGATTTCAGTGGGAACACGGCCAAACCATATCATTATGCCCCTGGCCCTTCCCAAATCTCATGTTTTCACATGTCAAAACCAATCATGCCTTTCCAACAGTCCCCCAGAGTCTTAATTCATTTCAACATTAACTCAAAAGTCCACAGTTCAAAGTCTCATCTGAGACAAGGCAAGTCTCTTTCACCTATGAGCCGGTAAAATCAAAAGCAAGTTAGTTACTTCCTAGACACAATGGGGTACAGGACTTAGGTAAATACAGCCATTCCAAATGGCAGAAATTAGCCAAACCAAGGGGCTATAGGCCCCATGAAAGTCCAAAATCAAGCAGGGGAGTCAAATATTAAAGCTCCAAAATGATCTCCTTTGACTCCATGTCTCACATCTGGGTCATGCTGATGCAAGAGATGGGTTCCCATGGTCTTGGGCAGCTCCACCCCTGTGACTTTGCAGTGTACAGCCTCCCTCCAAGCTGCTTTCACAGGCTGGTGTTGGGTGTCTGTGGCTTTTCCAGGCACATGGTGCAAGCTGTCGGTGGATCTACCATTCTGGGGTCTGGAGGATGGTGCCCCTCCTTTCATAGCTCTACTAAGTGGTGCCCCAGTAGGGACTCTGTATGGGGGCTCCAACCCCACATTTCCTTTCCACACTGCCCTAGTAGAGGTTCTCCATGAGAGCCCCACCCCTGCAGCAAACTTCTGCCTGGAAACTCAGGCATTTTCTTACAACTTCTGAAATCTAGGCGTAGGTTCCCAAAACTCTATTCTTGACTTCTGTGCACCCACAGGCTCAACACCATGTGGAAGCTGCCAAGGTTTAGAGCTTGCACCCTCTGAAGCCATGGCCTGAGCTGCATCTTGACCCCTTTTAGTCGTGGCTGGAGCAGCTGGGATGCAGGGCACCAAGTCCCTAGACTGCACACAGCACAGGGACCCTGGGCCTGGCCCATGAAACCATGTTTGACTTCTAGGCCTCCAGACCTGTGATGGGAGGGGCTGCTGTAATGACCTCTGACATGTTCTGGAGACATTTTCCTCATTGTCTTGGGGATTAACATTCGGCTCCTTGTTACTCATGCAAATTTCTACAGCTGGCTTGAATTACTCTTCAGAAAATGGGATTTTCTCTTCTATTGGATTGTCAGGCTGCAAATTTTCCAAAATTTTATGTTCTGCTTCCCTTATAAAATGGAATGCCTTTATCAGCACCCAAGTCACCTCCTGAATGTGTTGCTGCTTAGAAATGTCTTCTGCCAGATATCCAAAATCATCTCTCTCAAGTTCAAAGTTCCACAAATCTCTAGGGCAGGGGCAAAATGTCACCAGTCTCTTTGCTAAAACATAACAAGAGTCACCTTTGCTCCAGTTCCCAACAAGTTCCTCTCTCCATCTGAGACCACATCAGCCTGGATTTCATTGTCCATATCATTATCAGCATTTTAGTCAAAGCCATTCAATAAGTTTCTATGGAGTTCCAAACTTTCCCATGATTTCCTGTCTTCTTCCAAGCCCTCCAAACTTTTCCAACCTCTTCCTATTATTCAGTTCCAAAGTCACTTCCACATTTTTGGGTATATTTTCAGCAATGACCCCCTCTACTGGCACCAATTTACTGTATTCATTTGTTTTCATGCTACTGATAAAGACATATCTGAGTCTGGGCAATTTTACAAAAGAAAGAGGTCTATTGGACTTACAGTTCCAGGTGGCTGGGGAGGCCTCACAGTCATGGCAGAAGCAAGGAAGAGTTCGTCACATCTTACATGAATGGTGGCAGGGAAAAAGAGAGCTTGTGCAGGGAAACTCTGCCTTATAAAGCCATCAGATTTCATGAGACCTATTCACTATTTAGAGAACAGCATGGGAAAGACCTGCCCTCATGATTTAATTACCTCTCACTGGGTACCTCCCACAGTATGTGGGAATTTAAGATGTGATTTGGGTGGGGACACAGTCAAACCATATCAGTGTCCAGCAAAGGGGAAAGCCCCTTATAAAACCACCAGATCTTGTGAGAACTACCTCACTATCATGACAACAATATAGGGGAATCTGTCCCCATAATTCAATTATCTCCATCTATTTTTTTCCATGACACACGGGGATTATGGGAACTACAATTCAAGATGAGATTTGGTTGGGAACACAGCCAAACCATATTAATATGTATCTCTAAAAAGCAACATTTTAAAAAATAAACTGTAATACTATTAAGATAGAAAACAAAAGTGGTATCTTCTAAGGCCAGGCACAGTGGCTTATGCCTGTAATCTCAACATTTGCAATACCAAGATGGGAGGATACCTTGATCCCAAGATTCTGAAATTGTGTGCTTGTTTACTCATGGTGTAATTTACTTTCTACTGATATCTATTATATTTTCTATAAACTGGTAGTTCAATCTGAAGGCTTGATTGGATTACAGTTACAAATACTTTGTGAAAGAGCACCCTATACTACATTATGTGTCATTTCTGGACCTCTGGGAAGCAGATGTTGAAGCATAATTAGAAGTGCAAAAGATTGATTGGGAAAAATGTCTGGGAGGATAGAGGAGAGGGGGACCAAGAGTTTTTATGATCTGCACAAAAATTCTGAAACCTTTAAAAGTATATAAATTGTTTAGGATTTGCACCCCATTCTCCTTCATGTCTTCACCTGCTCCTTCTTCCCCTCAGAAAACCTTATTTGCAAATTTGAATTTCTCTGAGTTTTTTAGTGGGCTATGATCTTTGTCATTTCTAATACTTCCACATGCTATTGGTTCCTTTGTTTGGAATATTCTTTCCATCGTGGTCAATGTGAACTGTTAATTATACTATAAAGATAACTTAAATATCATCTCCTCTAGTAAACTCACCTTCACTTACCTGGAGACTGGTTGACTGATTCTCTAAATTTCTGTAAATCCTCATATGTATGTCTAGAACAGTGCTTATCTTATGTTTTTTCACAAATTATTTATGTGTTTGTTTCCTCATTTAACTGTGGGTTAGGAGAACTGCAAATATGCTATTTCTTCTGTACATTATTAGTGGTTAGTACAGAGCTTGGTCAATATTAGCTGTTCAAAAGAACGAGTACATACTTCTTCAATGAAGTGTAGTTTCAAAGCCAGTTTCTCTACTCTCTTGCTCTCTGATTAAATATTCATCTTTCAAACTATTACCCAAACTGCATTTTAGGGACAATAAAACACTTAGTCATTACACACAAGGGCTCTGAAGCCAAACACCTGAAGTTAAAATCCTATCTAAGCCACTTACCGTGTGACCCTAACCACCTTGGCCTTATTTTCTGCATCTGTGAACTAATAATTAGATTATCAATTTTATATGGTTGCTTCAAGGATTAAATGAGAAAATAGGTAAGCATTCAATAAACATTAGCTACCATTTCCAAAGATCACATCTCATTATAAAATCTTTATATTTACCTACCCCTGCATCACATGCTCTAGCTACATTAACATCACGGTTACCAATGATTCTATTAGCTGGCCGGGCACGGTGGCTCACACCTGTAATCCCAGCACTTTGGGAGGCTGAGGCGGGCAGGTCACAAGGTCAGGAGTTCAAAACCAGCCTGACCAACATGGTGAAACTCCATCTCTACTAAAAATACAAAAATTAGCTGGGCATGGTGGCACACGCTTGTAATTCCAGCTACTTGGGAGGCTGAGGCAGGAGAATCACTTGAACCCGGGAGGTGGAGGTTGCAGTGAGCTGAGATTGTGCCACTGCACTCCAGCCTGGGCGACAGAGCGAAACTCCATCTCGAAAAAAGAAAAAATTAATTAGCTTATAATTATTTACTCTGTTCAATGCATAATTTAATTGATTGAGCATGTATTTTCAATCAGGCACTGCTCTAGATATTAGAGATATGGCAGTGAACAAATAGATTAATTTTTTTCCCCTATATGGCTTATATTCTAGGGAGAGGAGGCAGGCAATAAGCAAAAATAAATATGCTAAATATATACTCTTTGAGATAGTATACATTGAAATGGGGGAAATAATGTAGAACGTGGGTGTTCAGGGAATGCTGAGGGGGTGTTGTTCTAAATAGGGGGTTCAAGTAAAACCTCACTGAAAAGGTGATATTTGAGAAAACACCTGGAGAAAATAAGGGAGCAAGTAATGTAGATATTTGAGGAAAAGCAGTTCAAAACAATAATGAACTGCTTTTCATTCAGAACAAAGGCTGAATTATTGAAGCAGAAATGGGCTTGGCATATGCAAAGAATCATGGGGAGGTCATATTGACCAAAGAAGAATAAGAAACAGGCACAATAATTGAGGCTAAAGTCACAGAGGTAGCAGGTTCCAAATGACATGAAGTGTGTTTTTTTGCTTTGAGCGAACTGGAAAGCCATTGCCAGTTTTGAGTGTACGAGTGTTGTGATGAATTTTTAAAAGATCATTCTAGAAGCTGTGTGCAGAATAAACTATAGATTGATAAGGGTTGTAGCAGAAATACCAGGTAGGAGTCTATTCCAGTAATCCAGATGAGGGATAATGATGATTTGGTTGACAGTTGTAATGTTAGAGATAGTGAGAAGTGGGCCAGTTTGAAAAGTATTTTAAAAGAGCATACAGGATTTGCTGATGAATTGGATTTGGGGGAAAAATGGAGAGGAGTTGGGCATAATAATAATAATAGCTAATGCAGTTGCACTTAATACATATTCAACACTATTAAATTTTTAAATAAGTATTAACAAATTTAGTTTTCAGAAACAATGAATAAATAATTCCTGGCACATGTGAGTATTTAGTAATTGAGGCACAGAGAGGATAACTAGCTTACCCATGCTATGCAGCTAGTAAATAGTGGATCCAAGATTCAAACCGAGACAGCGTAGCTACAGAATTCATGATTTTAAGTACCGCTTGATGGATGGATGCTTTGAAAGAATGTTAGGGACAGGGTCTGGGATCCATGAGAATAAAGAAGGCCAGTGATTTTGTGAGCTCAGCAGCCATGAGCAGGAGTGGTGCTAAGAGGCCCGGGGAGATACCTGCTACCCCAAACATTGACTCTTCCCTGTGCAGGATGTTAGAAGCCCCCCAAACTCCAGTAGTGTTCTACAGGGAGATAGTCAATAGACAATTTCTTAATTAGCCATATTTTTTTAAAAATGGCTTTCCATTTCATCCATACATAGGCATTTGCTTATTTTGCCTAAAAGGGTATAACACAATTTGTCAACCAAAATGAAATTAATGTGAAAATTTTGTTGTTTGCTGGATTGCCACATTGGGGAATTATTTCACAGTTTTGATGAGTGAGCAGATATTAATTGAGAAACATGGAGTGACCAGAGAAGGTCAGTCAACCTGTCTGTGTTTATCAGCAGCTGCTCCTTTATGTCATATCTGTGTTCTGTGGGGGCCAACCACTCAAGAAAGCTCAGACCTTGGCTTAGCCTCTTCTCAGAAGCTCATATGAGCTCCAGCCATTGCTAAGTGCTCTGGGCATGCTGTATCCATAGTGTACACTCACACCTGGACACAGAGCATGTCCTGGTGCCCTGTATGGGGAGGACAAAAGACCCACTGTCTCACACCAAGTTCTCCTACAAAATCCCTGCTATTTTCCCATCAGCGTAATTATCAAACTGGGAGTGATTTCCACCTCCCCCTTTCTGGGAACATTCATCAATGTCTGGAGACATTTTCGGTTGCTATAACTGGTGGGAGGCGAGTGCTACTGACAGTGGGTGAAGGCCAGAGATGCTTCTGAATATCCTACAATGCACAGGAGTGTCTCTGTGCAAAGAATGATCAGGCTTAAAATGTTAATAGTGCTGACGATGAATACTCTGGTGTAGGATGAAGCCTGCCTTGTCTTAGTTTAGGTTGGGCTATTGGGGTGGGACAGATTACCTCAGAGCTTATAGGACACACAGAAATCTGAATAGTTGGGGCCATTGGTAAGAGGTTAAAGGGCAGGACAGTCAGAAGGTGACTGGCTGAAGAACTCAGCAGAATCCATTTCCCTTGTCTTTCCCATTATTGCTAGGGAAAGAGAGAGTGCCAAAACCTGAAGAAACAGTCCCCTGGTGCAATAGCAGCCAATGAGAAAATGTTGCTGGTGAGGAAACGATTGCAACATATCATAACAATTATATTTTTAAATAAGAAGCCACAGATGTATAGCCATTATCTAACTATCTTCTCTCCTGTTAGCTTCAAGCTCTCTAAACTCTTTCTTCCCGGAAAGAGGCAATTAATGGCGCCTGCCTTAAAGTTTCTTTCTCTTTTTCTTCTTTCTGTCTGAGAAACAGGATTTTTTTTTAAACTTGTCTCTTTTCCCTTAGTTCTCTACTAAAATCAAGTTGGTGCTATCTATGTTATACTTCCAATGTTAAGTGAATATGAAAGTGTCTTATTTATACAGTCTTACCTCTGTTGAGATCAAGGAATCAGTCATGTTCTTGTGGTGGTAGAAAGTGAAGTATCAGGACAAAACAAGTTGCGACTTCTGATTAACCAGGAAGCTAAAATGCAATCTACTGGGAAGTCCGTGCATAGGCGCCTGATCTGTCCCGGGAGGCGCAGTAAACCTAACTCTAAAACCACACTCATTTGGCCTCATGAGAAAAATAATGTTAAAAGCTTAATTTCACACAATGAATATCTATTGGTGAAGAGTTCTGAGTTTTCCACGATATGAAAAATGTATTAAAAATGGATGATTACCTAACAGAGACAGGGTTAGTCATCTATGAAATGATTCTCCAAAGTAATACTGAAACACACACACATGCACACACACACATACCACATACACATTTTAGGGGAGTAAACCCTTATGAAAGCTTATAAATTAAACTCTGCCAGTTGTTTATATACCTACATGAGTGGTTTTATCAACTCACCTCTGGAAAGCACATTAAATTTGCTATTTGTCACTAAAGGTAGTTAACAGCATTGATTTAAGACTGCTGGTGACAAGGAAAGATAACTAGTGGTCCTTTGAGTTAGGTGTCTAAAGGATTCAAAGAGATGGTTATTAAGGAAGCAAAGTGAAATTGTAGGACAAGCGAGGCTCCCGGCTTCTGGTGAATGAGGAAGTCAGAAAGTAGGCAGACTGCTGAGAAATGTTCCTGCTTGTTCTGCCAGCCTGACCCGGGTGGCAGAACAAGGAGTGGCCATAAAGACAGTTGGCTAATTTAGGGAAAAAAGCAAAATAATTATGTGAATAAATAATGTTACACAGTTGGGGTTATTTCTATCCCTCCATAACAGAAATGGGCAAACTATGGCCACTTAAAAGACCAAGGTACAGAGTGACGTCACCATGATGGCTAACAAGAGTTACCGGGTGCTTGTCTTCTCCTTCACAAAAAGAGACAAAAAACAAATAAACAACTATATTTTGAGTACAGTGACTGAGGAAGCACTCTGGAGAGCACCAGGGGAGTGGTGAAGACCCCACAGAGCAATGAAATCCAGGACAGCACCATAGAGAGGGGAATGAGGAAGCCTGCCTTTGCAACACTGTCTCCCCCATTGGGATCAGCTGAGTCAGGGGGAAATTAATCTTACAGTTAAAAGGTAAGCTAGAGATCCACAGTAGTCCTCATTTCTGCCACAAACATTAACAATCCTTGCTACAAGAGAGTCCCCCAGTCCTCATAGTCTCTGAATCCAGTTTGGAGAGTAGCTTGGAGTTTGTGCAGCTGCATTGCCTCAGAGTAGGAACTCAACATGAGCACCCTCCACACCAGCGACCTAAACTGCTATGACTCAGCACCATCTTGAAATGGACGCACTAATACAGTGCATCCTGCTCTGGGGACCAGTAGCAACGGACTCTCTTCGTCTCTGAGGTCCTGCCATCATGCCACCAGGTGCATGTGGTTGCCTGCAGCATCACGATCCCAGCTGCCCAGAGCCTAGGCCAGACTGAATGACTGAGACCCTGACATCCAAACCTGCATGGCAACCCCATGCCCTCAAGAAACATGCAGACCTGCACAGCATGCAGGGAGCATGACAAAGCTGAAATGGTGTGTTATTCATTGAACATTAAAAGTGATGAGCACTACAGGTGGTTTCTGATGAAATAGTCATTTCAATAATTCTGAGCATTTTTTTTGTCACATCTAACTGAAAAGCAACAATGTATTCAGCGTCTATGGAATCCAGGATGTTTAAAAAATTCAAATTTTATTATCAGTATAAATGGGTACATAATTAATAAGGGTATTGCTGATTAAAGTAAAACAGGCAAGGTATAAGCAGGTCTTCCTGACAATCAGTCCTTTGTTACTGCTCAGAGTTCCCTGGGTTAACCACACTCTGAATCAAAATCAGGTGCTACTATGTGAACTCAAAAGGAAGTGAAATAAAAATACAATTTCCTGAAATAACTACCAGTAAGCATCACAGTAGAAACAGTCTAGGTTCTGAAATCAGACGAACCTGGATTATAGTACTATTCTCTGCATTTTAGCAATCTTGTGCAGAAAACCTCTCAGAGACTTACTTTTCCATTTGTAGTATAGGAATATTATCTTCTAATTTGTAAGTTTATTGTGAAGGTTAAACAATGAGACAATATATGTAAAATGCCTAGCATATAACAGGTGCATGCAAATATTAACTACTATATAAAATTTATTGATTTGCCTTATTCTCAACTAATTTATCTTCATGTAGAATCCAATTTATAAATTTAAAATAAATTCCCACAGATTGTCTTTTCCTCTTGAGAATTTATGTTTTATTATTTTTACTATCACTGTTATTTTGTTAGTAGTAGTAGTATTTCAATTGATCAATTTTTGATGATTTGGAGAATTGTCCAGAAACTAAACAATCCTGACATTTTAGAAAGAGTAGCTGTGTTGTGAGCTACTCATTCACAAAGGACGTTGCATGAGACAAGAAGTGTTCACTGTTATTTCCAACCTCATGTTTTCCTTTTAGTTCATTGTTTTTGTCTGGGCTACTGTAACAGAATACCTGAGACGGGGTAATTTATAAAGAACAGAAATTTATTTTTCACAGTTCTGGAGGCTGGGAAATTCAAGATGAAGCCACCAACATCTGATGGGGACCTTCCTGCTGTGTCCTCAATAGTGGAAGGCAGAAGGGCAAGAGAGGAAGAACTTCCTCTGTCAAGTCCCTTTAAAAGGGCACCAAATCCCATTCATGAGAGAGGAGCCCTCGTGACCTAATTATATCTTAAAGGCTCCACCTCTTAAAACCATCACACTGGCAACACCAAAATTTTGGAAGGGACATACTCAAATCATAGCAAGTATTGAAACATAAATAGAGAAATGCAACTTAAATTGTTGGGAAAAAGAAGACACAAGACTGCATGCTATATAATTTTATTTGTGTAAACTGTATAAACAGGTAAAGCTAATGTAATCTGTTAGAGTCAGAATAATTGTGACCCTAGGTGGAAAAGGCTGTGTGTGTGTGTGTGCACATTTGTGTATGTATTGGGAGGGTTGGTGAGTGAAAACCTCTGGGGTGCCTGAAGAGGACCGGTGATGGTGATATCTTATTCTTAATCATGGCGCAAGTTACATGGGGTTCATTCAATTTGTGAAAATTCAGCAAGATAAATCCTCTTAATGTGTTAGATTATCTGTATATGTACTATATTAAATACAAACTTTTAAACACATGATCATGGCAAAAACATTATATTTATAATTATGTATTTTTTGGAATAGTTGAAAAAAGAAAGAGAACTAAAAATTACCCAAAATTCTACCTCCAAATTATAGCCAGTGCTGACATTTTATTTTATTATTCTGCTATTATTACTCTTTTTAAACAAAACCAGAGTCATGATACATGTGAAATTTGTATCCTACTTTTGATAATTTATATTATTTTTCATAAATTCTGAATGTCATGAAATATGTTTTGAAAATTTGATTTTTAATACCGATGTAGTATTGCATTATATGGATATGCCATATCTTATTTTACTAGTCTCATCTGCATAGCATTTAAGTTGTTTCCTTGGTTTTGTGTTTTTTTTTTTTTTTTGAGACAGAGTCTGGCTCTGTCACCCAGACTGAAGTGCAGTGGCGCCATCTCGGCTCACTGCAGCCTCCACCTCCTGGGTTCAAGCGATTCTCCCACCTCAACCTCTCAAGTAGCTGGGATTACAAATGTATACCACTATGCCTGACTATTTTTTGTATTTTTAGTAGAGACAGGGTGTCACTATGTTGTCCAGGCTGGTCTCGAACTCCTGAACTCAAGTGATCCGCCCCCCTCAGCTTCCCAAAGTGCTGGGATTATAGGCGTGAGCCACCACACCTGGCTGTTTTCATGTTCTTTTGCTTATAAAAATGTTATTATCAACAATATTGTACATAAGTCTTTGTGTCTCTCTGAACATTTCCTTAAAATAAATTCTTATAAGTGAAATTACTGAGTCCAGAGGTATAAATAACTTAAGCTTTTGATAAATATTATCATTTTCCTCTCTTAAAAAATCCCGTGAATCCTTATACTCTTACCAGCAGTATTCAAAGGTACCAATCTCTCTGCACCATTATCATCACAAGATGATACAGTTAATATTTATCAATATTTTACTAGCTCTATCTTCTACCAAGTTCCTTTCCTCATGTATCTCTAGAAATCCGTAAGGAATCTGTTCATGTTTCATGCATCCAGCTTGTTCTCATTTTCTATCTCAACCAGTTGTCTGATTCCAGCTTGTTATCTACTTACTGCCAGCTCCTAACGTGCTTCCATTGCTCAGCTGTCATTCTTTTTTACTGTTTCTCCACAAGTATAGAAAAATGTCTTTTCTTCCATTCTCTACAGTGCAAGATAAGGCTGTGTTGAAACAATTTAACCAGAGTTTAACAAAGGCTTGGAGAAAACATAAAAGGTTCAAATTCCAGATATATAAAATCGTGTTGTAGTTATAGATATTCTAATACCTCTAAGTCTCAAACCTTTCAATCAAACTCACAGGAAGTTCTTAGGTTGATTCTGACACCTTGCAATTATATCTGTAATCTCTTACTATTACCCAGCTACCATTTTTCAGGGAGCAGTTCACCTCCTCTACAGGAGAATGACCTTGAACATGTGTCCTATAACATGTAACCATGATTCCAGCTTGTATAGATTTATTCTATCTGCATGATGGCAGTGCAGCATTAAAAAAAATCTAGTAATATTTCTGCATTTAGTGACATCATATTGAAATCAGCCATGGTGGGAATATTTACACTAGGGAAATTTTAAAATGCTTCAAATGAGGGCTTATTGTTTTGCTGATCATCTACACTTAAAAATATTATAGAGAAAATGTTAACAATGCAGATTAAACCTAAAAGGGTGTCATGGCTGTGGGCATTGCACTGTGAATAGTAAAAAACTGAGAAAATATCCTTCCACTATTTGAAAACTATTATCTGATTCAGTGAAGAAGCCATTCCTGTCATTGATGAACCAGTGATGTTCCAACATATATCTTTGTTGTTTCACTTTCATCATACTCATTAAAACACATGCAAATATCAACCAACATTTATGTGGAAACTAAACACATGGCCGGTGGCTCATGCCTGTAATCCCAGCACTTTGGGAGGTCGAAGCGGGCAGATCATTTGAGGCTGGGAGTTCGAGACCAGCCTGGTCAACATGGTGAAACCTCATATCCACTGAAAATACAAGAATTAGCCGGGTTTGGTGGTGCATACCTGTAATCCAATCCCAGCTTATCAGGAGGCTGAGGCAGGAGAATCGCTTGAACCCGAGAGGCACAGGTTGCAGTGAGCCAAGATCTCACCACTGCACTCCAGCCTGGGTGACAGAGTGAGGAGATTCCATCTCCAAAAATGAAAAATAAAAAAAAGAAAGAAAAGAAAAGAAACTAAACACATTAATCAACTGCAGCCATAGTTTGGTTATGGATACAAGAGTCTGGCAAAATTCAATAAAAGCATTTTGTAAGAATCAATAGTTTCTTGGATATTTTCAAAAAAGTGTTGTGTATTTGAGTAATATTTGTAAATTATATGCTAGTACTTCTTTAAAACAATAAACCTTAAATATAAATATGTGTGCATATACTGGTGGGTGTCACTCACACCCATATACAGTATTTTTGTTTTAATATAAAACTGGTTGTTAAGCAATTGCCAGTGCACTGTTGACATAGAACCAATGTGACCTTCTGGATTTTAATTATGGTGAGATAGGAAGGCATGGAGAGGGTTTTTAGGAGAGGAAATAACATAATTTAACTTACGATTTAACAGGATATAAGAGGATCACTATAGCTTGCATGCTGAGAACAGACTGAGAGCACAATGGTAGACAGAGGAAAACCTAGGAGGCTACTGGCAATATTCCAGGTCATAGACTATGGTGGCTTGAACCAGGGTAGTATGAGTAGGGATAGCAAGAAGTTGTCAGCTCTTGCATATATTTTGAAGTTAGAATCCACAGGATTGTTGATGGATTAAATGTACATTTTGAAAGGAAAAGTGGAATTAAACATCAGTCCAGGCTGGGCGTGGTGGCTCACGTCTGTAATCTCAGCACTTTGGGAGGCCGATGTTGGTGGATCATGAGGTCAGGAGTTCAAAACCAGCCTGACCAACATAGTGAAACCCCATCTCTACCAAAAATACAAAATAGTAGCTGCGCATGGTGGCGCGTACCTGTAGTCCCAACTACTCGGGAGGCTGAGACAGGAGAATCGCTTGAACCTGGAAGGCGGAGGTTGTGGTGAGCTGAGATCACGCCACTACTGCACTCCAGCCTGGTCAACAGAGCAAGACTCCATCTCAAAAAAAAAAAAATTAGTCCAAGGTTTTCAACCTAAGCAACAGGAAATTCGGAATTACCGTCCACTGTAGAAACCACTAAGAAGAGATAGGGAAGACTAGCAGACTAAATTTTGGTTGATATTTGTATTTACATTAATCCTCAGATTAGAGGAGATTGTACTGGAAAAAGAGACTTGCAACACTGGTCAAAAATGCAGGGAAAACAAAATGAGTGTGAGGTCTTAGAAGCCAGGTGAGAAGAGTATTTTAGGAAATCAGGAGTCATCAACTGTGTCATATCCTGCCAGTGGCTCAAATAAGACGAAGACAGAAATAATCACTACATCTAGCAATAGAAGTATTATTTGGCAACCTGAGATAAGAGCAACTTCAGTGGAGTGGTGTGGTAAAAACCTTATTTGGATAGTTCAACATAAAACAAGAAGAGATACAGTTCTGGCAAGGAATACAGACAGCTGTTTCAAGGAGTTCTTCTGTAAAAAGAAAGAGAAAATGGGGCATTTGTTGGAGGTTAAAATGAGGTACAGTTGGAGCTTTTTTGTAAACACAATGAGAGCAATATTGAAATGTTTGTATACTAAAGGCAATGATCTAGCAGAGAGGGGTTGTTTTTGTCTGTTTTATGTTACCATAATAAAATTCCATAGATTGGAAAATGTATAATGAAAATTTATTTCTGTTACAGTTCTGCAAGCTAGGAAGACCAAGACTATGGCCCTGGCATCTAGGCAGGGAGCTTCATGCTGTGTCATCTCCTGGTGAAAGGCAGAAAGGCAAGATAAGGTGAGGTTAAGCCATTCTCGTGATAACTAACTGACTCCAGTAATAATGACATTAATTTATTCATAAAAGCAGAGCCCTCCTGACTCAATCGCTTCTTATTATACCCCACCGCCCAACACTATTGCACTGGGAACCAAGTTTTCCACGTATGAACTTTGGGGAACACATTGAAATGATAGCAGGGGAGAATCTGATGATGCAGACGACAAAGAGGATATTGCTTGAATAGGCAATAAGAGACAGAATCTAGTGTGTAAATGGGAGTGAGTTCTGTAGTTAGTCAGGATCATGGACGATTACACATAGCAACAAGAAAGAAGGTAGAATACATGGCCATAGTCACAGGTGGGTGTCTAGATGAAGAAGTAAGAGCTTTGGAAAATTCTGTCTGTTTCTTTCTTTTTCAGAGGATGAGCATGGGCAAAGAGCTTTTCAAAGATGGAAAAGAGAAAATAAAGTACAATATGGCCCTCTAGGTGAGTGAAAAAGTGTGTTCTAGGGAGATGATGTGGTTTGGCTGTGTCCTCACCCAAAATCTCATCTTGAATTGTAATCTCCATTATCCACATATGTCAAGGGCAGGACCAGGTGGAGGTAATAGGATCATGGGGGAGCTTTCCCTCATACCATTCTCATGATAGTGAGTCTCACAAGATCTGATGGTTTTATCAGTGTCTGCATTTCCCCTATTTGTACTCATTCTCTGTCCTGCCGCCCTGTGAAGAGGTGCCTTCCACCATGATTATAAGTTTCCTGAGGCCTCCCCAGCCATGCGGAACTGTGAGTCAATTATATCTCTTTTCTTTATAAATTACCATGTCTCAGGTACTTATTCATAGCAGTGTCCGAATGGAATAATACAGCAGATAAATGTGATTGGATGTCTTTCACATAACTGAAATCTATATACTAAAAATCCAATCCCAACTTTCCTTCACCTGCATTACTATTCAGTGCTAATTAGTATCTAAAATTCTTTGAGTGGGACACTAGGCTCAGCACTGTATCATTATCTTATTTGATCTTCACTATAACTCTATTTGTTAGAGATAGCTGGTTTTCACATTTTACAGATGAGGAAATAGAAGCTGTGAGATACACACACACACACACACACACACATATACATACATATATATACATTTACCAAACTATTAAGTGGCAGTATATTACTCAAATTCAGTCT
The DNA here is from genome assembly GCF_047675955.1 of Chlorocebus sabaeus. Taxonomy (NCBI): domain Eukaryota; kingdom Metazoa; phylum Chordata; class Mammalia; order Primates; family Cercopithecidae; genus Chlorocebus; species Chlorocebus sabaeus. The sequence continues at coordinate 14,275,681 of NC_132933.1, read as the reverse complement.
ATATTCAGGGTCATAGTCCTTAACTACATAGAGAGCCATATAGGACATTATCAGAACTCTAGATTTTACTCAGCAATAAATGTATGTTTTACACTACAATGATATCTCAATTGCCCAAGTAAGAATTTAAGAAGTCACTCTGATAGGCAGAAAAGTGGACCTTGCCTGCAGATATCTGTGTCCTAATCCCTGTAATCTATAAATCTGTTACATTACATGGCAAAGAGGAATTAGGGTTACAGATGGAATTAATGTTGCTAATCAACAGATAGGAAAATTATCTGAGTATGGCCAAAGTAATCAGAAGGGTTCTTAAATGTGAAATAAGCATGCAGAATAAAAGATAATTAAAGAGATGGCATTATGAGAGGCCATGGTCTGACATTGCTGGCTTGAAGATGGAAAGTGGGGCCATGAGCCACGGAATGTGCGTGGCCTCTGGAAGTTGGAAAAGGCAGATAATCCAGATTTCCCCCTACAGTCTTCAAAAGGAATATAGCTGTGTGTACTTTGACTTTTGTCCAATGGGATCCATTAATACTTCTGACTCCCAGAATTGTATGATAATATGTTTTTGTTATTTTAGGCCACTAAGTTTGTGGTAATTTGTTACAGCAACACTAGGAAACTGATAGTCATCATTAACTCTTCTTTGTACCTCTCCACCATTTCTATCAAAGTCATAATGAAAATTTGTGTGGGTTTTATCTTTAATTTTTGTTTCCTTATCACTCCCTCACCACCATGTTGTCTTAGAAAGGATTTAACGTTCTTACTGGGTTAATATCTTCAAAAAAGTTCATTTTCTTTTCTAGCTTTATTTTTGTTTAATTCACTACCTCTTTCTCTCTCCACTGAATATTTGTGGTATTATCTTTGCTAGTTTTCTTGCCTTTTACACTTAAGGCTTGGTCCACATTTGTGCAAAGTGATCCATCATTCTAAAATGCATGCAATGACACAGGGGAGTATGTAGAAGAGAGGGACTTTAGTGAGAGCCACCAGCATGAAGGAAGTTGGATTTTTCCCTCCTATTTCCATGTGAGATTGGTTTCTTTAGATAATTCATTATGCATTAACTTACTCTTGCTATTGCTTACAGACAGGATACTTTATTTTGTTTAGAAACTACAACATGTGAAAAGCTTAGGAATGTAGATGCTCACCACAACTTACAGTTATGTGGGTGCTTCTCTACTTCCTATTCTCATCATGGGACATTGCAGTGAAAGAGAGAGATGACTTTTCACATTCCTAGTTAAGAAACCATTCATAAGCAGCAAAAAGAAAAACCATTAATCCAGCTTATTCCTAAATCCTAGTAATATGTATTCAAATTGTTTATTTGGCATTATAGAATGAAGACTGAACTTGGAATCTTAAACATCGAAGGTGAATTCTACCTTTAACTCTTATTGCATATATGTCCTCAGTACAAGTCACTGCACCTGTCAAACCTGTTTCCTCATCTGGAAAAATGAAGGTAGAAAGGAAATTAACTTGGGTTGGGAGCTGGGCTACACACATATGTACATTGTCTAATCTAATCTCCAGAAAAAAGCAAAGAACCGTTAGTGCACAGACTTGTCTTTTCACTCTTCTATCTAAAAAACAAAAAACTTTTGTGAATTATAATGGTAGAAGAGGCTGAAATATGAACTCTGAATAACTGTGGACCTTAGCTATAATTCTGGGAGGCAATATCCATTTCTCCCAAAGGTTACATTGGGAAACCTGGCATCTACTAACTACTTTGCTGTTGATAAGATGTGTGACTTTAGACAAGCTATGTGCTCCTACCTGGGCTCACTTTCTGCCCCCTTCTTAAAATGAGAGGATTGGATTATTTCTACAAACCCTTCCCTTTGATATTCTATGCCAGGAATTGGCAACTATCTTCTACAAAGGGCAGATAGTAAATATTTTAGGCTTTGCAGACCAAAATGTCTCTGTCAAAACTACTCAACTCTATCTGTACAGAACAAAGACAGCTGTAGATAATATGTAAATTAATTGGTATGACTGCATTAGAGTACAACTCTACTTACAAAACAGATTGTGGCCTGAATTTAGCCCAGAGAACTTAGTTTGATGAGCCCTTGTCTACGGAGCAATGAAGAATTTTGTGTGTGGCCAATTCCACTCTTCCTTTTTCTGTTTGGATCAATATAGTCAGAACTAATTTTGTTCATGCCTAGCCTGAAGACGTCTCTCTGTTGAAGTGGAGTTTATTTATGTGCTTCAATCTTTTTTGTTTAAGTCAGGATTAAGCTGAGAATTTTGAGAAGTAAATAGACAGGTTTTTGGCTGTAGCTTATTAAGAACAGCATTGGCTATCTTAAGCATACATGAATACTATCATGTTCTACATATGAACATGACAGAAATGAAGAAACCATTAATGAATAAAAGTTATATGATAGTTATGAATTTGGATAGATTTAAGATCCTACTCTCACCTATTTGTTCCAATTTTTATGCGTGATCATATTATCACAGCATCCTAGCCAATATATTGACATCAGTCAAAATATACATTGGATTGCATTTTAAGTTATCAAACATACTGCTTTTTTGATATGCACAGAGATCCTTAATGAGGCTTCTTGGCTATAAGAGAATGTTTCACAAAGGGTGGGGCACAGAGGGGAATTAAGAATTTTCATGTATTTCTGCAGATGGTAGATGGACAAATGGCCTGTTAAAGGTATTTGATTAGGTTAAGCAACTGTCACAGGAAAGTGACTTGGAAATCACTGTCAAAGCCAGCATTTGAACAATAATATAACTTTAGGTCTGTGTACTCCAAGTTTTTCTTTATGTATGACTTGGCCTGTTCAACAATGGTAGCATTACTTTAGGACTTTCTTTTTCTTTTGCTGTTGTTTAATTCAGCTAGCTCTTTGTGCTAAAGATGAATCTGATGGCAATGTATATCACGAAAGGTTTTCATCACAGCAAGAAGTACTTCTGAAGCTGGAGGAAGTTTTGGGCATGTTGACAAATTTCCCCAAAGCAAGACTGCAGTATGGGCTCCTAAATCAGCAAGTGTTTTGATATTTGAACGTTGTCTTTATTTTCTATTCTCACTGTTTCTTTCTGTTCTGCTATGCCTTCAACTTCACTTGTTCAGTGACTTCAGTCGTAGAAAATATTCAGAGGGCATGGGCAGATGGTGAATTCACCAGGGAGTTTATGAAATTCTCTGATTCATTTCATCATTCTAGAATTATACGGAAATAAGCCCAGTATGAGCTTAAGCATATTCTGCCTTGAAGAATGAAAAAAAAAAATACACCAAAAATGATTAAAACGTAAATTTAAGTAGTCTTTTATTTGCCCTGTAGAATATTTCTAATTAGATTTTAGCTGAATTCTGTCAGTTCCTTACCCCTAATAGCTGCATTTTCCAGTTCTGGATAACATTTTTATCAGCGTTTCTTTTTATTCTGATAATGATATTTTTCTCATGATTTTTTATCTGATCAACCTTTCGTGAATTGTATAAATAAATATTTATTGTATGAGCTTCAACATTATTGTGCTTACTTTTGACATGATCCATTTTTGTTATTTTACAAATTGCAAACACAAAATTTAACGTAGGATACAAAAATATTATGCATATTATACACATACACACACACACACACACACACATCCATATGCAATCTGGTGCCACGTAAAGAATCTGTCAATTCCACTGGTTCCCAGTGAGATGCAATTTTGTCCCATGTCACACATTTGGAAATGTTTGGAGACATTTTTGGCTGTCACAGCCTGGGGTGAGAGGAGACAGGGAGAGAGTCTAGTTGCATCTAATGGGTACATGTCAGGGATTTTGCCAATGGTCTGCTATGCACAGTCCAGACCCTCATACCCAACATGGAAAAAAAAAATATCCAGCTCAAGTTACCAATAGTACCCAGGTCTAAAAAATTCAGGTCTGATTTAAAAGCATGTAAAAATGTACACAGATAATTCAGGCAATTCTATATCATAGCACAGATCTTTAACATGCCGTAAGTCCTTACAGTACATATGGGAAAGTTTTACAAGAAAGTGCTAGAAGTTTTTTTTCTGATGGTATGCAATCTACTCTTATATTAAGAACATTGCAAAGTAGAGAGTCTTACAATGCACCCAAATTAATATATTTTTTCCTTGAGAAATGACCAGGAGGATTTGATTAAGAATATATATTTATATTTGTTGTTATCTTTATAGTTATATCTGCATAGAACTTTTTTTCTATTAATTGCTGTCCATCATTCTATTCCATTTCTTTGCTACCCGTACTTGAGTAATAGAGGAGCTGCTATGTTAATTCAATATAAGCTTTGACCCTGGAAATTTGGGGAAAGACATTGGGAGTGAGAATCCACTCTTTCTTTCCCTATGGCTGCTAAACCTATAATACGCAATGTACCAGATATTTCTAAGACTGTACTTTTGATTACATTAATTGAAGAAGCACTGAAGATCTAGAGGGAGACAGAGATAAACAAAAAGAGGAAGAAGTTGTATAATAAGCTCTTCTGTGCATTGTGAATGTATTTTCCACTCTGGCACTTTTTCAAAAGTAGGAAATAAAAAATAAAGTTGCTTTATGCATATTGGCAATAATAGACTGCTCTTTCTTTCTTTCTTTCTTTCTTTCTTTCTTTCTTTCTTTCTCTCTCTCTCTCTCTCTCCCTCTCTCTCTCTTTTCTTTCTTTCTTTCTTTCTTTCTTTCTTTCTTTCTTTCTTTCTTTCTTTCTTTCTTTCTTTCTTTCTTTCACTGAGTTTCACTCTTGTTGTGCAGGCTGGAGTGCAATGGCGCCATCTCAGCTCACCACAACCTCCGCCTCCCGGGTTCTAGCGATTCTCCTGCCTCAGCCTCCTGGGTAGCTGGGATTACAGGCATGCACCACTACACCCGGCTAATTTTTGTATTTTTTAGTAGAGATGGGGTTTCACCATCTTGGTCAGGCTGGTCTCGAACTCCTGACCTCAGGTGATCTGCCTGCCTCGGCCTCCCAAAGTGCTGGGATTACAGGCGTGAGCTTCTGTGCCTGGCCGACTGTTGTTTCTTTGAATGAGAAACACTGGAAATAGACTTTAATGAGAGAACATGAAGGTCAAGATTATTTTAGTCATACAGTCATATATGTGCACACGTGTGCACACACACCTTTGCACATATAAATCCATAATGTATATGTTGTCTGCTACTTTGCTACTTTTACTCATGAATGTCCTGTAAATGCCTTTTTATTTCCACTTACATCACTATTTTCATAACTGCTGAATCGTTCATGGCTTTATATCACTATTTTCATAACTGCTGAATGGTACATTTTCTTCACTAAGCTGTGCTTTTCTTGATTGGAATTTAGGTGGTTTGTTACCAGAGGTTCCCTGATAAAACAATGCTGGAGTGATCATGCTTGTGCATACTCTTTATGCATTTTTTGCTATCATCTTCAGAAATATTTCTAGAAGATCTGTTGAGTCAAATAATATTTAATTTAAACAATTTTGAAGCACAGTGCTAATTCCCCTTCTGGAAAGGTTGAGACAAGTTGCATTCCCACCAGTGCGCAGATATGCCCACATCGTATACCTTTCCTGACAGCGGGAGACCTCAGACTCCTCCATCTTTGTTAATATTTTCCTAATTATCACTACGAAGGGTAAAAAAAACCCTTCATTTTCATCTAAATTTTTGATAAATAGTTAAGGTGAACATCTTTTCATTTTTACTAACCATTTTCAATTCTTATTTTGGCATTTTCAATTCTTAATTGGCTTTTCGTATTTGCTGCTCAGTTTTAAAAAATGTTACCCATCTTTTTAGTTTTGATTTATAGAAGCTCTTTGAATATTAAGAAAATTAATCTGTCAAATGTATTACAAATATTTTTTCCCAGATTTTCTTTTAACTCTCATTAGGGTACTTTTTAGCTAAAAAGAAGCTTGACATTTTTATGTTATCCTGTTTATCATTTTTTAGAAGTTCTTGCGATGCTAGTGAAGTTTAGAAAGGCATGACCTTCATCAAGATTATAAAAAGTATTCGTACATAACTCCTTCAGCTATAATTTAATTTTTAACATTTAAATATTTGATTTATCTGGAATTGATTTGAGAGCTTTGGAGTGAGGTACTGCAATCAAGCTTAGTAGCTAATGCTTAGGCTATATAATAAGAAAGACTTGTATTAAGGTCTGAGCTCCACCACTTAATTGCCAAGTGACCTTGAAAAAAATCACCTAACCTTTTGGAGCCTGTTTTTTTTAATCTGTGAAAAGGGACAACCATACTCCCTAACTCACAGGTTTGTGATGAAAATAACAGTTCAAAGAATTTAGAGCAAATGTTGGAACATATTAAGCATATTATTAATGTTAGCTGAACTTCGTCTTGTTATTACTATTCCAAGTAGGTAAACAGTTTTCCCTAAATGATTTATTGATTAGTCTACCTTTTACCCAAAGACTGAAAATGTTATCTTCAGTATATACTTAATTACAATATACAATTAGACAGACATATGTCTAAATGTCTAAACCCTCTCTAATCTGTTATGTTGTTCTGCCTGTGCATCTGGGTAACACCATTTCAATTACAATAGCATTTAGGGTAGTTTTTAATGTCTGGTGGGCAAAGTCCCTGCCATTACTCTACTTACTTGATCTTTGTATAGATATTCTTCCATATTATTTCCTTCCAGATAAACTGTGGAATTTTTGGGTTGAGATTCGCACACACACAGAATCCCATTCAGTAATATTTTTAACTTATTTTTTAAATGAAAGAACGATATTATAATTGTATATTAATTTTGCTATCAGTTGCATTCATTTCTGATGTGTAAAAAAAATGATGTTGTCTTTTCCAAAAACATTAGAGTATTCTCAAAAGAATTTTTTTTTTTTTTTTTTTTTTGAGATGGAGTCTTGCTCTGTCGCCCAGGCTGGAGTGCTGTGGTGCGATCTTGGCTCACTGCAACCTCTGCCTCCCCGGTTCAAGAGATTCTCCTGCCTCAGCCTCCTGAGTAGCTGGGACTACAGCTAATATTTGTATTTTTAGTAGAGACGGGGTTTCACCGTGTTAGTCAGGATGGTCTCCATCTCCTGACCTCGTGATCCGTCCCCCTCGGCCTCCCAAAGTGCTGAGATTACAGGCGTGAGCCACTGCCCAGCCAAAATAATTTTTAATAACAGTAAGCATCCTTCGCTTGTTTCTGGAATTTTGAACTTTATTTTTTATGATTAAATATGCTGTTTTTAGTTTGAGTCATATATTTAGGTTGTTAAGAAAGCACAATGCTAATTGCCCATCCAAAAAGCTAGAAAAATTTGCATTTGCAACAGTATGCATAAATATGCCCACATTCCATGACGTCCCTGACAGCAGATTTCCTTATGTTCTTTCCTTTTTGCTAATGTTTTTCTTTGTTATCAATTTGAAAGGTCAAAATATCTCATTTTAATCTCTTTACAGACACAGGAAGAACTGATATCTTTAAATCACTGCCTTTTCTATGTTTCTCTACTTTGATTCAGGCCTTTTTCTTTTAATCTCTCCCAGCAAAGTTTTATATGGTAGTTTTCTTCATTTAGTACTCATGCATTGCTTATTTAATTTATTCCTTGTTATTTTCTTTTCATTTTACTTTTGACTGCTTGTGTGAATGGGCTTTTTCATTTCATTTTAGCTTTTTGTTGGTATGAAAGGAAGATATTAGACATTATCTATTAATTTTACAGTCACTTTCATATCAAACATGTAAAATTTTTCTACCCTTTTCTTTTCTTTTTTGAGACACACTCTCACTCTGTTGCCCAGGCTGGAGTGCAGTGGCGTGATCTCAGCTCACTGCAACCTCTACCTCCCAGGTTCAAGCAATCCTTGTGCCTCAGCCTCCCAAGTAGCTGGGATGACAGGCACACACATCCATGCCCAACTCATTTATGCATTTTTAGTAGAGATGGGTTTTCACCATGTTGGCCAGGCAGGTCTCAAACCCCTGACCTCAGGTGATCCACCCACCCAGGCCTCTCAAAGTGCTGGGATTACAGGCAAGAGCCACCATGCCTGGGCTTTTTCTTTTCTTTTCTGAATGTATTATGTAGCAATTGTGAAAAAATAGTTTTTGTATATATTCAAGGTATAAAACATGATGTTATAAGATACACATATAGAGCATAAAATCTATCAATTTTAAAACAATTTTATATAACTGTCAAAAGCCACATTCTAATTTTGTTCATATACAAATTCTAAATTTTTCAATTATTTTTACAATTAAGCATAAGGCTTTTAATTTGAATCATATATTACACATTTTAAGAAAGCACTTTTATTTAAATGAAGGTTTAACTTTATAAATTTCCTCATTGACATCTACCAGAATGACCATATTTCTCTCCTCCTTTGGCTTACTAATATGGTAAATTATATTTATGTAATTCTTTACAGGATTCTTGATTTTGCATGCTTTTCATTCCTAGAATGTCTCCCACTTCGTCATTATATATTATTTTATTGATACACTGTTGGATTATGTTTACAAATATTTTCAAATACTTTATTTCAGACTTTTGTGTTAAGACAATATTTTTCAGTAGATTTCTCTGCATTCATTAGTGCCATTAGGTCCATTTGGGTATTAGTATCATGCTTCCTTAATGAAACAGTTAGAAAAGTTTTGTTGTCTTTCACACTCTGAAATAGTTTAAAATATGTAGCAATTGTACTGGTTAAAGGAATGACCTCTCTAGCCAGAGGAAGGGAGAGAGAAAGAGAGAGGCAAAGATTAAAAATCTGGATTTGCCTACTCTTCTACCTACTCTTTGTTTTTACATTTATAAAATGGTTATAATAATTGATAGGATTTGACTGTGTCCCCACCCAAATCTCATCTTGAATTATAGCCCCCATAATTTCCATGTGTTGTAGGAGGCACCTGCTGGGAGATAATTGAAACATAGGGGCTGTTTCCCCCATACTGTTCTTGTGGTAATAAATAAGTCTCATGAGATCTGATAGTTTTACAAGGGGAAACCCCTTTTTCTTGGTTCTCATATTCTCTCGTCTGACACCATGTAAGACGTGCCCTTTGCCTTCTGCCATGATTGTGAGGTCTCCCCAGCCATGACTTAAGGACTCTTAAGCCCAACTGATTTAGGGCTCTTTTTGGGCAATGAAAATGTTCTATAACTGGATTCTTACGATGATTGTACAACTGCTTAAATTAACTAAATATCATTAAATTGTGTAATTTATAATTCATAACCTTTATGGTATGTTAATTATACTTCAATAAAGCTGTTAAAGTCAAGAAAGTATAGAAAACTGTTCATGCAAATAATGTTAAGAAATGATAGATTTGGTGATTTCATGTGAGAGAATGAGGAATGAAAACCCTTTACCATAATACCCAAGGTTATGGATTGAGTAACAGGGATTACAGTCTGGAAATGCACTATACTGAGGAACACGGGAGGAGAAACCAGATCCATGGGAGAAGATAAATTCGTGTTCAACAAACAGTTGAGTTGGAAGTGCTAGTGAGATTTTCAAGTGGATATCTGTGAGGCAGTTCAGTATAAGAGTTGGAGATTAAGAGATTGATCCAAATGGTAATTTGGATTTGGAACTTTTCTTCATTAGTATTAGTGTTTTTCACCCTTTCTAAATAAGTAACTCCTGCAGTCTATCATGCACTTCTAGATACTTTGATAATTCCTCTAGGGGCTTTTGTTGAAACATTTCATCAATGGTAACTGAATCCGTTGGAGTGGGTGAGTTTGCTCATAGCACAATGAGAAGTGGCTATAGATCAAAAGGCTAAGAAATATAGAAATATTATTAATGAACTTATGAGAATAGTTTCAGAGGACTGGAAGGAACAGAATTCCAATTACAGTGGGAAGTTGGCTGTGAAGCAATTTTCAGCTAAGACAGAGGAAAGATATAGGGCAGTAGCTGGTGGAATTTGGAGAGAAGCAAAGGTTAAGATGAAAAATATGTTAGCATATTTATATGTGGATGTGACAGATCAATGACATAACTGGAGATAAAAGGGTGAATATTTAAAAAGTTAATTCCTTTAGAAGATGAAAGATGAAAGGAATTCAGTGCATACTTAAGAAAGGCAGTTTTTTCTATTATAACCTGAAGAAAAGATGAAAGAATAGCTGCCCGTACATAGATATTCATGGTTATTCCTCTGTGTTCATACCCAATCTCCTCATTTTCTATTTGAAATTTTGGGGATATTGGCCTCATTACATTGTAATTATTTATAACATATTACATTGTAATTATTTATAAACTATTTTGCTCATTTTTCAAGGATATATGTGTGGTGTATGCGTGTGTACATATATTCTATACCATCAATTGCTTTATGGGTCAGTACATTGTTTTCTACACAGTAACCCCTGACTCGTAGCTCTAAAAGAGTTGCCTCAAGACTGTTTAGGAAGCTGGGCCAGGAAAAACATGGTGATGCATTTAGTCATGTGGCTGTTCCTCTAGCCTTCCCTTCCTTATAGAGAGCTGAGGTCAAGGAATACAAAGCAAGTGGGGTGTGCTATTTCTTATGATTTGCTTTTGCTTCCTTTCCCCAGCCCTCTAAGCTGAGACCTATCACTGGAAATCTTAGTAACTTATTCCACTTACTTACTGATGAAAATAAGTTATACATGGCGTTCAAAACCTGCACAGTCTGAATTGTGGTATCCACTCTCCTTTTGGTCTAACTGTATTGTTCTTGACCAGTAGTATTATCTGGAGATTCTATTATCTGGAGTATCTATCTCCAAGAATCTATTATCTGGAGATTCTTGTGACTTTTCCTGGTCTTTGTGGAGGTATATTCATTTTGTTTGTTTTGGTGGCTGTTAGAGAGGAAGCATTGTCGATGTGCACTTACGCCACTTTCATTTCTCAAAAGTTCTGGAGAAGATTTTGAGGCCTTGATTGTCTTTTTCAATTGCCCCACTAACCAATACACCATTCAGTCCCAAATAATGGGCAGGATTCAGCTTGGCAGAAATGACTTTGGGATCGTGTCAACTACATCTATGTAACGACACATTTAAATAAATTCATATTTGTGTGAGGGGTTTCTCACCAATAGAAATTTGGAAGCTAAGTCACTTGGTAAACCAATTAATTAACATTGTGTATATAAACCATATTTATAAGATACTACTGTAAAGAATATAACCCATTAACAAAATACATAAAAGTTAGATTGTTTTAGTAAGAATAATTTCTTACACGTGTATAGTGGATAGTGTCCTGTTTAAAATGTTCTTTCTTTACTAGCTAAATGAGTTATTACAGGAAGAGTGGGCCAGGCGTGGTGGCTCACACCTGTAATCCCAGCATTTTGGGAGGCTGAGGTGGGTGGATCACCTGAGGTCAGGAGTTCAAGACCAGCCTGGCCTCTTCTCTAGTAACTCCCATCTCTAGTAAAAAAAAAAAAAAAAAAAAAAAAAAAATATATATATATATTAGCTGGGTGTCATGGCAGGCACCTGTAATCCCAGCTGCTTGGGAGGCTGAGGCATGAGAACCACTTGAATCCGGGAGGTGGAAGATGCAGTGAGCTGAGATCCACCACTGCACTCCAACCTGGGTGACAGAGAAACATAGAAAGGATTTTTTTTTTTTCTGTTGAAGGAAAGAAAAGAAAAAAAGAAAAGAAAAGAAAGAAGGAAGGAAGGAAGGAGCATAAAACAGTGTTAATTAGGCCCTGTCAGAAGCACTTTTACATGAATTATCTAATCTAATTCTTCTACAATCCAGTTTAAGTTTCCATTATTATCCTAATATTAGAGAAAAGGAAAGACTTAGATGACCGACATTTGCTCAAAGTCACACAATTAGTTCTCCAGGTTGGAAGCCAAGCCCTATGCCATAGAGCTCACAGCTTTAACCATGATAGCAGTGTATCACCTCATGTGAGATTGACAGCAGCAATGTAAGGTAAGAATGACATAGCATCCAGATTCTCCACATAAGGAACCTAAAATTCAGAGAGGTTAGAAAATTGTCCAAAATAACCCCTTAGCAGCAAATATGATGCACCTGGGAATAAAACTCAGGTCTCCGGCAAAGTTCATTGCTCATTTTATTACACTGCCTCCATCTATGCCCTGCCTTTGAGTTATCTAGAGACTGACACTGTGTTATGGAAGGTTATTTCCTAAGTAGGAAGACTGCAGCTATGTAATGCAAGCACATCCCTCATAGATCAATTGTGAGTTTTAAGTTAGATAGTGGCTGTAAATGCCTCTCACATTCCTTACGCCTAACACATATTCCATAAATGAAGGGCAATTCCTTGCACATCCTACTACTGATCATTTATCTTATTTTATTGACTCTCTGTTCTTATTCTGATTCACTTTATTACAAAGTAACAGACATCTCTTTTTACCTTCATATCTTTGACCTCATTCCTTAGTCAGTGCTGCTTTCCTTAGCTTTCTACTTTCACTGACTGCTAAGCTCAATTTACTGCATGAATTCTACCAGTTGGAAAAAAAAAGCATGGAATAAAGCCCTAATAAAGAGATAAAGCTGGGGAGCCTGCAGGATATAAGACATCAATGACAGGAAGTCTGAGGAGTTCCTATGAGTAGCAATGAGCAGAGTTCAGAGCCAAGGTGAATGCTAACAGACCTGTAACACTGATATGATAAATGATGCAATAAGAAAGTAATGACCATCTTTTCCAAATTAATACATCCTGCAAAGCACCTACACTGTAAAGACAGCAATTCCATTCTTGAGATTGAAGCCTGAAGCTTAGATGGGGTCTATGATAGTCCATTTTAATTGCCAACTTGACTGGGCCACTGGGTGTCCATATATTTAGTTAAATATTATACTGGTGTGTCTGTGAAGGTATTTTTGGATGGATTTGAGTGGGTAGACTGAGTAAAGCAGATTTCCCTCCCTGATGTGGGTGGGCATCATCCAATCAATTGAGGGCCTGAATAAAACAAAAAGACAGAATAAGAGAAATTTTTCTCCACCTTACTGACTGGGCTGGGGCATCAGTCTTCTCCTGCCCTTGTGCTGGGACTTACATAGTCAGCACTCCTGGTTCTCAGATCTTAAACATGGGCTAGAATTTACACCATTGGTTCTCCTTGTTTTCTAGCTTGCAGAGAGCAGATTGTGAGACTTCTCACAATAAAATGTGGAATTGACTCATGTGACTTTGGAGGCTGATATATATCTTATATTACATATATAAGAATACATACATTACATATGTAAGAATATTACATATGTAAGAATCTTACATTATTTTATATATGTATTTTATTTGTTTTGTTTTTCTGGAGAACTCTGACTAATGCAGGGCCTAAGTTATTAGGATTTTAATCATTTGGGAACTATTATTGCAGATTAATTGTACTAGCCATGTATATAAAATGTCAGTTACAAATATATGTACTACTGGCCCACTTTTACGTGCATTATCACATTTAAACTTCATAAAAAACCAGGGAAACAGCAAAGCTACTATAATCTCCATTTCAACATAGGGAAGAATCAAGCTTCAAAGAGTTCAAATAATTAGCTACAAATCACACACCGTCAAGTAGTGGAAGACGATTTGATTCTGTTTGACTCCAAATTCCTTGTTTTTTCATTTTTCCACACTGTCTCACTAAAATGAAACATAATGGTTTGTTAATGAATAAATTAATAAATAATTGATAATATAAGTATTCATAGTTTTTGGCTTCAGTGTTAGTGACTTTGTTGGATTCTTCTTATTTGTATGGTGCAAGATTTAGGGTGGAGCTACCTAAGCAGGTTTCATTCTCATATTAAACATCTTCTCTCCACTGAACCTATTCTACACTCAGCACAGGGTCTAGAAAATCTGTGGTTTGTTGTGGTTGTGACTCTTTTCGAGCAGCCTTGCAAATAGATACCTTAAACAAAGCTACTGATGTAGAGGCACTGCTCTCACTTTCTTTTCCGTTTCTCTACACATTATTCTCTAATTCTTCCAGCAGCCAGGATATTTTTCAAACAGTCTGTTAGTTTTTTCACTTTGCTGGAAATTCCAACTTCATGGGCTCCTGATGGGAACAGGCAGGAGATTATTTGGGTGTAGTATTATTTTCTTTCCCTAAAGTAAATTGCCAGAATTTCAATCCATTATTTTGTATCAAATTGCTTTTTTTTTGGCACGGTCCCTGTTTTCTTCCATCAAAATGTAGAGATGGAAGTATGGTCACTCGAGGAACGGTATCTTCTTGGTCTAAAAATAGTGTATGTCAACAATACTGATGGAAGAAGGTTGTTTTTGGTGTGTGTGTGTGTATGCATTTATTTAGAAGAGATCCTTTTCATTTAACCACTGAGAGTCCTCTTGTGAATAAGGACCTGGACACAATCTCAATTTTATCATTAGAGCACAGGCTTTCTAACAATACAGAGTTGGAGGGCCTCTCAACCCTTTGCTGGTTTCCTTTCTGGAAGTTTGAACACTTCAATGGTGTGGCTTATACTGGACCTATCATTATATACCTGGCACCTGGCAAAGATACTTGACAAGGTAAGTGCTCAGTAAGTGTTTCTAAAATAGATGAGTAAGTAACTGTAAAGAAATGAGTAAATGAATGGATAAGTGAATAAGTGAATGAATTAATACAGTATTAAGAATAGAAGCTGGGATGGCTGGAAATCAGCAAAGGCCGGATTGTGCTAAGGATGTAACTCCTAAGGAGTCAGGAAAATGAACTCCTTTGATGTCTTCCAAGAGGATACTCAGGTCTGATTTAGTCACTGTGAAAAAAAAGTTCTATTTCTTATTCGTATGGTGGATTAACTTCTCATGTTTACCATCTCTCTTCAAAAACACCGTTTAAATGGTTGTAAAGGAATAAAAATTGTGTAAAACCCAAGGATAAAGAAAATAAGAGAAGTCACTGGCCCAAAAGAGATTTCAGCATTCGTTCATTTTTGCAACTATGTCCGGAATGCCTTGCTATGCACCAGGTACTCTTCTCAACACTGACAACAAATCAGTAAGCTGAACAGACAAAAATTCCTGCCATCATGTATCCAATGTTCTAGCGGCCAGAGCACATTTTCAAAAGAAGCCTAAAAGTGATGGAAGGATCGCGATTGATTTAGCAAAGTATAGGAAGTTAAAAATGTTAACCTGGGGCAGACATGAAAGGAGGTGAGACAATTTGCCACACAGAAGCCAGGATAGATCAGGTCTTGAGGCATCAGATACTGCAGAAGACAGATATGGAAAACTGGAGTTAAAACAGAGAGGGTTGTTGAAAGTCTGTGTTTATAGGTGATAGAGTTCCAGGTCTCCCCCTGCTACTCTCCACTTTCTGCTCCTCTCAGATAAGAGACTAAATGTTTTCTTTCCAAAAGTTGAACTTGTGAAGTTCTAGACTTTGAGACACCTAACAGTGGTTGGCAGTGGCAAGATCCAGAGTGGATAAAAAATGGATGAAGCGAAGATGTGCATACTGAGATTCCCACGTGTCTATCAATTTCTTCTTCCAAGAACACCAGATTATGGCACCCTGAGATGATACTGGTGGATTTTTCTATTGAGAAACTGACTGACCTCATAAAAATTATTTCCAGGCTGGGCGCGGTGGCTCACGCCTGTAAACCCAGCACTTTGGGAAGCCGAGGCAGGCAGATCACGAGGTCAGGAGATCAAGACCATCCTGGCTAACACGGTGAAACCCCGTCTCTACTAAAAATACAAAAAATTAGCCAGGCATGGTGGCAGGCGCCTGTAGTCCCAGCTACTTGGGAGGCTGAGGCAGGAGAGTGGCATGAACCCAGGAGGCAGAGGTTGCAGTGAGGCGAGATCACGTCACTGCACTCCAGCCTGGGCGACAGAGGGAGACTCTGTCTCAAAAAAAAAAAAAAAAAAAAAAAAAATTCCAGATACTGATATTCAGTGGTCCCTCAGTAAGAAGATGCAAACAGAGCTCTCAATGAGTATGTATTTGATTTAATTTTTTTTTTTTTTGAGACAGAGTCTCACTCTGTCACCCTGGCTAGAGTGCAGTGGCTCATTCTCGGCTCATTGCAACCTCCACCTCTGGGGTTCAAGCGATTCTCCTGCTTCAGCCTCCCAAGCAGCTGGGACTACAGGCTTGTGCCACCAGGACCAGCTAATTTTCATATTTTTAGTAGAGACAGGGTTTCACTATATTGGCCAGGCTGGTCTTGAACTATTGATCTCATGATCCACCCACCTGGGCCTCCCAAAGCACTGGGATTACAGGCGTGAGCCTCCGCGCCCGGCCTGATTTAATCTTAAATGAGAATAAGGAACCCCAAGATGATCAGACATTTCAGAAATCCCGAGACAGTGCAGGAAAAACATTGAAAGAGCAGACAGAGAATATAGGGAGACAAGAATTATCGAAGAGAGAGTAGTACAGAAATTAGGGACTCAGGACTTCAGATTGAAAAGATCCACCAAAAAACTAATGATCGGAGCCTGGTGTCTGTAAATTCAGATACATCGACTGGTAAGGGGTAGGGTCCATACATTGGCATGTTTTATATAGCCCCACAAATGACTTTAATATATAGCTGGGAATGAAAAAAAAACCTGTTATACCTATTAATGTGCACTTTTCCCTTTTTGTATTTAGGCTACTTGGGTTAGCACACACACTGACATGTAAATATTTTTTTCTGGCATGGTGGAACATATGGAAAACCAAGGTCAGAAAGGTGGATCCTCTTTCTCCCAGTCTAGGATTCATATATTGCCTATTTCTTTTTCTCATACTGTGTAAAATATATAAGAAACAATAAAAATGATGTTTTCTGTGATTGGCCTGTAAAATAGTTAAGAAATCTCTTTTGCCATAAGCTTGTATCTTTCCTTTTACAAAAACTTTTATTAAAAAAATTAAAATTTTTTTCTTAAACATCGCCTATATCTTATGTAGGTTTCTTCATGGAATGTTGAAACTCAGAGGGCATGCCAAACCTGATTACAACTTTTTTTTTTTTTTTAATTTATTTATTATTATTATACTTTAAGTTGTAGGGTACATGTGCATAACGTGCAGGTTTGTTACATATGTATACTTGTGCCATGTTGGTGTGCTGCACCCATCAACTCGTCATTTACATCAGGTATAACTCCCAGTGCAATCCCTCCCCCTTCCCCCCTCCCCATGATAGGCCCCGGTGTGTGATGTTCCCCTTCCCGAGTCCAAGTGATCTCATTGTTCAGTTCCCACCTGTGAGTGAGAACATGCGGTGTTTGGTTTTCTGTTCTTGTGATAGTTTGCTAAGAATGATGGTTTCCAGCTGCATCCATGTCTCTACAAAGGACACAAACTCATCCTTTTTTATGGCTGCATAGTATTCCATGGTGTATATGTGCCACATTTTCTTAATCCAATCTGTCACTGATGGACATTTGGGTTGATTCCAAGTCTTTGCTATTGTGAATAGTGCTGCGATAAACATACGTGTGCATGTGTCTTTATAGCAGCATAATTTATAATCCTTTGGGTATATACCCAGTAATGGGATGGCTGGGTCATATGGTACATCTAGTTCTAGGTCCTTGAGGAATCGCCATACTGTTTTCCATAATGGTTGAACTAGTTTACAATCCCACCAACAGTGTAAAAGTGTTCCTATTTCTCCACATCCTCTCCAGCACCTGTTGTTTCCTGACTTTTTAATGATTGCCATTCTAACTGGTGTGAGATGGTATCTCATTGTGGTTTTGATTTGCATTTCTCTGATGGCCAGTGATGATGAGCATTTTTTCATGTGTCTGTTGGCTGTATGAATGTCTTCTTTTGAGAAATGTCTGTTCATATCCTTTGCCCACTTTTTGATGGGGTTGTTTGTTGTTTCCTTGAGCTGCTGTGAGCTCCACCCAGTTCGAGCTTCCCAGCAGCTTTGTTTACCTACTGAAGCCTCAGCAATGGCAGGCGCCCCTCCCCCAGCCTCGCTGCTGCCTTGCCGGTAGATCACAGACTGCTGTGCTAGCAATGAGGGAGGCTCCGTGGGTGTGGGACCCTCCCGGCCAGGTGTGGGATATGATCTCCTGGTGTGCCTGTTTGCTTAAAGTGCAGTATTGGGGTGAGAGTTACCCGATTTTCCAGGTGTTGTGTGTCTCAGTTCCCCTGGCTAGGAAAAGGGATTCCCTTCCCCCTTGCACTTCCCAGGTGAGGCAATGCCTCGCCCTGCTTCAGCTCTCGCTGGTCGGGCTGCAGCAGCTGACCAGCACCAATCCTCCGGCACTCCCCAGTGAGATGAACCCAGTACCTCAGTTGAAAATGCAGAAATCACCGGTCTTCTGTGTCGCTCGCGCTGGGAGTTGGAGACTGGAGCTGTTCCTATTCGGCCATATTGCTCCGCCCCCTCCTGATTACAACTTAGAAGGCAAAACTCAATGCAGGGGAGGGGGAAGGAACTTTTAGATATCTGTTCTCAAGAGTTAGTTATATAAAATCAGTATAGACACTACAACCTCTGGAGCAAGTAGGGCAGCCTAACAAAGTAGAGCAAAGGTTGCTGGTACTATAGGCCTTCCAAATTTATCTTATGGCTTCTTTTACTTAACCACTAATTTAAAGCTCTGCCCAGAGATGAGGAAGGACAACCCTTTGCATAGCTGTAGCTGTATGGTTTGCTTTGTCCACTGTTTTTCTTTCTCCTATGAACTGGACGTGTTCTCTGCGTTGATGATAATAAAGTGTTAAAGTTACTAACTTGGAAATTAGTTATGAGAATCTTCTATCACTAAAAGCATCACTCCTCAGTAGAATGGGAATGCACTAGAACTAAGGCAGAAAGTGCATCAGCAGAACCCAATGCAAGTCATCCTCTGACCAGAGCTTTCAATGGTTCCCACCTTAGATATGAGCTATTACCCCAGTTCTCAGCTGAGCAACATTGTATCTTACCCAACTCCTCCTTTACAATTGAGAATATGGAAATATATTAATAGAAAATCATAAGACTTTCTGAATGGTAATCGTGGAACCAGAATTCAAAGCCAGTTCAGTTGTTCCCTACACATGTAGAAACATTTTCCGACATCATTTGGGGATATAATTAAAGCACACTGGGAGTACAGGGAAAGGGGAACTTCCGTGTCACCAGAGGAGTCAGGGAAAGTTACTCAGAGGAAGTAACACTCGACGTATGAAAATAACCAAGGCAGATAGAGAAGGGGAGAGTAAGAAAGGCACGGTGTAGGGAAAAACCTGT
Organism: Chlorocebus sabaeus; assembly: GCF_047675955.1. Taxonomy (NCBI): domain Eukaryota; kingdom Metazoa; phylum Chordata; class Mammalia; order Primates; family Cercopithecidae; genus Chlorocebus; species Chlorocebus sabaeus. The sequence goes on along the minus strand of NC_132933.1, from coordinate 14,256,415 downwards.
TCAAAGTCATGATGTCTGGTGAAAGCCAAAGGTGATCTTAGAGATTATATAACTCTTTCACTTTACCTTTAGGAAAAAATAGAACCCTAAACTGTGCCAGGAACTAGGAATATACAGATAATTATGTTCCTGTCATCAAAAGCACACGGTAGAGTGTGAAAATAATCATTTTATTTTTTCCCAACAATGTCTACTTTATGTGATGCTCACATCTGCCAGTAAGCTTAGTTCAGTTTCCTGAGTAAGGGTCATATCTCTGTTTCTTGTTATTTATATTTCCAGTGGTGCCGGAATGAGACACTAACTGCAGGTTCCTTCCAACTACAAGAGAAACATAGTTCAGAGTGTAGAATACTGAGGGCAGGATCAGTATCTTCATATTTGTACCTTAAGATCAATTTTCCAAAATACATTGATTGCTCATGTTACATTTAGATTTTTATTGCCAATTCTTGAGGTCATTATGCACTAGTTCATTTCACTAATCCCCCTCCATTGAGCATCAGATAGTTGCACAGCATTGAGTCAAGTGTTGTGAGGCAGCGAAGATGAACTAGATGAAGTTTATGCCCTACAGGAGATAAAGGTTTCACTAAGGTAAATACATGTATATTACAAAAGTGAAATATAGCACAGCATACATTTTCTTAGTGTACTCTAAGGGATGCCTCATGGTGTAGGGAAAAGAACATTAATTTCACAGTAATATGGACCCAAGTGTGTGACCTAAATATTTTTTGACCTGGCACAATTTATTAAACTTCCAGTCCCAATTTTTCCAACTGTAAAGTGGAAATGATGAAAACTCCTACCTCAGTAGTTCATATGTGTGTGCATCTGTGCGTGTACTGAGCAAATCAAATAATATACCAAGCAACGTGGAATATACTAGGACTTCAGTATATTTTTACTTAGTCTCTGGTCCCTGCCAAACCATCCCAACACCCTAAGTAGTTAACATCTGAGAAGTCAGAGGAACATAAAATATTTGGTGGCATTGCACTTCTTTCATGAATTATCCAACTTTAAAAAGTACATGACAACACATACAGTTCTCTCAAAATTCAAAATAATGCCCTTACTAAAACGATTTGGAGTGGTGACTTACTATGTCCTTGCATACTGCTTCAGAGATTTGGCATATATTATCAAGAATTGCATTTTATTTAAAAAGCTCATAAAGCTTCATCCTTAGCTATTATGGATTTAGGAGTAGTAGATATATGGAAACTTTCACACTCTATTGAACGGATTATACATTCTTCTCTAGCCCACATAACTCATATTTCCAGGCTCGTTCTAAATTCTTCACTTTCTGATTAATGATATGGATAACATGGCTCCAGGTAGTGTTCCCTTATCTGACCATGCCACAGACTCACTTTCAATTGTCCTTCAGAAAGCATTAGGCAGCATTTTGGCAAAACTTCCTTTAGTAAGGAATATTGGAAAAGGAGGTTATAATTTGTGATTCTAAAACTACATACAAAGTTCACACACACATATCCAAGGACTCTGGATTGCTGATATATATATATGTTTCTGATATATATATATATATATATATATATATACATACACACACACACACACACACCTCATCTTAGATATGAGCTATAATGACTCTTATAGTACTGCTATAAAGATGACTGATATATGCAAATTATCTATTGTAAACACTGACACATAGTAGATGCTCAACAAATTTGCTGAAATGAATTTTTCCATTTAAACATGTGAAGATACTGCAATTCAATTTAAGTAACTTTCTCAAGGTCATATAGATTTTAATAAGAGTTGTGTATATATATATGTGTGTGTGTGTGTGTGTCAGCAATCCAGAGTCTTTGTATATTTTATATATAAAATATAAAAGGGCTTTATATAAATATGTGTGTGTGTATGTGTGTGTGTGTGTATGTGTATAAATTAAGCCTATATAGGCTCTCTTTTAGTTATGAATGATTGACATCCACTTCTTTCTGGAGCACAGTATTATTAATTACAAAAATAAATTAACTGGCAATGTTCTCATTAAGGATAAATGTGAACTGGGAAGACTGTATAGATAAATCGTTGCCTGCCTCATTCAGATTGAAAGAAACATTTAGACTCTGGAGGGAACAGTGAAAAAAGTGTATATTATAGAGTTATATGTTTTAATAACTTCACCTCATTCTATTAAGCCTCTAACCCCACTGGAATCATAAAAGGTTAATATTGAGATGAACCCTAAAGGCATAAATTAGGCTTTGCCATTACTTGCCCCCGAATGAGCCTTAAGCTGTGTAATACTGGATCAGCAGGACTTTCCTTTATTATTAAAGAAATGAAGATACACTGCATTGAATGATATTATTGAAAATGCCTAAATTTTCTCATTATCCTACAAGTGCTTAAAATTGCTATTACAGATTTCTGTAGGCAAAATCCCAGATCCCAGCAGACCCCTGCAGAATGTTATGGAGTATTTGTAGGGAATGTGTTTCAATTACCCACAAAAATATACTTAAGTAGCCATATTGGGTATTTTCAGGAGGAAATGAGATATTTTATTTTTATTCTACTATAATGAAGGGTCAATCTGAAATGGTGTGCTGGAGTTACAGGCTACAAATCAAAACTGAGGCATCATCAAAAATATTTCTCATTTATGAACTTTTTATGATATTAAAAAAGCACCAAGTTATCTATCATTTCTTGCTCCTTGGGTAGCTTCATTTTTCAGTATTAGATATTAGTACTTCACGTTTGCTATTCATCAAGTTTAAAAGCGACACTTGTCCAATAAAAATAGTTGGATATCCTTGGCAAAGACGTGGCACTTTTGGATTGTCATATATATCATCAACTTCTTCTAAGAAGAAATCCTCAGGTTGTAAATAATGAAAAGGCAGCTCTATCATAGCTATAACAATTTCACACAAATCTTTCTTAACATCATCTGTTTTAAAAAAATTGTTTAATTTGTAGATTTCAAAAATCCTTTTTTTCCCAACATTTGTGCTAACATAAAAAGTTCTTAACATTTTAAAAATATATAAATCTTAACCATTTTAATTTGTGGCACAAAGATTTAATGGTATATAGTATAAGTTTCTAGAACAGTGATAATTATCTAAAACTTATTTTTTAAAGCTTCCTTTTAATATTCAATTAATAGTCTTAATTATAAGAGTATGATTTTAATTTGATCATGATATCTAACTCTACAAACAATTACCAGTGGTTATGATTATTCAGATTTTTCAACAAAACACAGGGGGAAGAATAGACAACAATTCAATTACTGAAATGATATGCTTTGTCAAAACAAATACATCAAATTTAAAGTAATACTATATTTGGCAAGTACTTTCTAATTTATAAAGCACTTTCACATTTTTGCCCATTTGATCCTCTTATCCCAAGGAGATAGGCAGGGCCTCAATATTTTTCTGCTACTCAAAAAGAACAAAGCTGAAGGCATCACTCTATGGGACTTCAAAGTATACTACAAGGCTGTAGTAACCAAAACAGCATGGTACTAGTCAAAAAACAGACACATTAGATCAATGGAACAGAATAGAGAACTCAGAAATAAGACTGCACACCTACAACCATCTGATCTTTGACAAACCTGACAAAAACAAGCAATGGGGAAAGGATTTAATAAATGTTGCTGGGAGAAGTAGGCAGCCATATGCAGAAAATTAAAACTGGACTTCTTCCTTATACCTTATGCAAAAATTAAGATGGATTAAAGGCTTAAATGTAAAACTCAAAACTGTAACAACCCTACAAGAATATCTAGGTAATACCATTCAGGACATAGGCACGGGCAAAGATTTCATGACAAAAACGCCAAAAGCAATTGCAACAAAAGCAAAAATGGACAAATGGGATCTAATTAAACTAGAGAGCTTCTGCATAGCAAAAGAAACTTTCATCAGAGTGAACTTACAGCCTACAGAATGAGAGAAAATTTTTGCAACTTACCCATCTGACAAAGGTCTCATATCCAGAGACTACAAGAAAGTTAAACACATTTACAAGAAAAAACAAACAACCTCATTAAAAGTAGACAAAAGACATGAACAGACACTTTTTTTTTTTTTTTGAGATAGAGTCTCTCCCTGTTGCCCAGGCCCAGGCTGGAGTGCAGTGGCGTGATCTCAGCTCACTGCAAGCTCCGCCTCCTGGGTTCATGCCATTCTCCTGCCTCAGCCTCTGGAGTAGCTGGGACTACAGGCATCCGCCACCATGCCCGGCTAATTTTTTGTATTTTTTTAGTAGAAACGGGGTTTCACCGTGTTACCCAGGATGGTCTTGATCTCCTGACCTTGTGATCTGCCCGCCTCAGCCTCCCAAAGTGTTGGGATTACAGGCATGAGTTGCCGTGCCCAGCCGAACAGACACTTCTTAAAAGAAGACGTTTGTGTGGCCAAGAAACATACAAAAAAACCCCCAACATCACTGATGATTAGGGAAATGCAAATCAAAACCACAATGAGATGCCATCTCACACCAGTTAGAATGAAAATTATTAAAAAGTCAAGAAACAACAGATGCTGGAGAGATTGTGGAGATAAAGGAATGCTTTCACACTGTTGATGGGAATCTAAATTAGTTCAACCATTGTGGAAGACAGTGTGGTGATTCCTCAAAGATCTAGAACCAGGAACACCATTTGACCCAGCAATCCCATTATTGGGTATCTACCCAAAGGAATATAAATCATTCTATTGTAAAGATACATGCATGCATATATTCACTGCAGCACTATTCACAGTAACAAAGACATGGAATCAACCCAAATGCCCATCAGTGATAGACTGGATAAAGAAAATGTGGTACATATACGCCATGGGATACTATGAAGCCATAAAAAGGAAAAAGATCATGTCCTTGGCAGGGACGTGGATGGAGCTAGAAGCTGTTATCTTCATCAAACTAATTCAGGAACAGAAATCCAAACACCACATGTTCTCACTTATAAGTGGGAGCTGAATAATGAGAACACATGGACACATGGGGAAGACAACACTCTGGGGTCTAGGGGTGGTGGGGGGAGGTAGAACATCAGGAAGAATAGTTAATGGATGCTGGGCTTAATACCTAGGTAATGGGTTGATGTGTGCAGCAAACCACCATGGCACATGTTTACCTACCTATGTAGTAGACCTGCACGTCCTGCACGTGTACCCCAGAACTTAAAATAAATGTTGAAGAAAAATATATATTTTTTTCTGCTATTAAATCAGGATAATCACTCTTATTACATAGTACTGCTATAAGGATGACTGAGATAATGTATGCAAATCATCTACTGTAGACACTGACACATATTAGATGCTCAACAAATATTTGCTGAAATGAATTTTTCCATTTTATCATGTGAGGATATTGCAATTCAATTTAAGTAACTTTCTCAAAGTCATACATATTTTAATAACAGTTGTATTATTAGAAGTCAAGTCTTAATGATTCAGCTGAATTATTGCTAAATATGAAGATTTAAATGTCCCTATTAGTTCAGTTTTATGATATTGTATTGATCAATGTGATTTGATCAAAACAAATAAATTAAAGTATTCAAAATTACTATAACTTAAACATGAAATACAGTCACATCACAAATTTCAACTATGTCACTTAGCCCTGTAGCATGAAGATAGTAGAAAGAATAAATTGTTCACAACTGCAGTTTATTTATCACTTATTTTGGCCCAGAAACATAAGTGGTTTACATGGGTCATCTAAATTAATCCTTTCAACATCTTAATAAGGCTATTCTCATTATCATTTTATGATCTGGACAAATAAAGCATAGTGAGAGGTTAAGTAACTTTTCTCAAGGTCATTGAAGTAGGAAGTAGGGGAAGAAGGAATTTTAACCCAAGCACACTGACTCTAGTCTGGAGTTCATACTCTTAATCCCCATAATCCCTAGCTTCTACAGAGGGTATGTAGGTAAGAATGGCTCCATAGAAGTGCAGAGAAATCCAGAGTGCAAAGCAGGAGGATCAAAACTTGACTGTTAGGACAATATAGAAAAGAGGAAGTAGAATGTTTGGAAGAACAAGGGGAATGTAAATGGACAGCAGAATAAGCATGGGATTTTGCAAAGCAGTCTTGCATGAGAGTATTAAAGCTGAGGGCTATGTGAAGATTGTACTCCTGCATCTGTCACAAGGCTGAGGTGTGTAGAGAGGTTGATAGCTCTAGGAAATAACAATCCAGAATGTTCTGGTATGTTCTACAATAGACAAAGTCATAGTCTGACAGGTCAGGGAAAGTGTGCAGCTGTAACCCAGTGGGCCAAGGAAGGGAACTGAGGTTGTGTATCAGTGTGTAGTCATGGTGCAGAGCTATGTTGGTGCAAAAGTAAAGGAGTGAGGCCTTTTCAGCTCATTCTTCTACATTAATTACACTTCTGAAGCCAGATCAGTAGGACTCAGAAGACGTGAGGTTGCAAGGAGGAGTTCATTCAGTGAGAGTTGGCTGGAATGAGAAGCCTACTGAAACATAGTGGTAAACAAACAGGTGTGTGTCGATCTGAATGTGTGGTTAATACTTCAAATCCACACACGCGCGCACACACACACATTAATCTACAATCTCAAATCTAGTTTTTCCTTAGGAGTATTTTAAAAATTTTATTATATCATATTGCAAGTTGAAATTATCTAATATTATGTGTGAATTCTTCCATGAAATTTAGTTTTTTTTGGTAACACTTGTAGATAGCTAATATATAGTTTGATGAGTATAATGTTTTGTTCCAAACATATGGTATCATAATCTGTTTGAGCTGCCATAATAAAATACTGTAGAATGGGTGGTATAAACAACAGAATTTTATTTCTCATAATTATGGAAGCTGCTATGTCCAAGGTCAAATTACCAGCAAATGGCCAGGTGCAGTGGCTCACATTTGTAATCCCAGCACTTTGGGAGGCCGATGCAGGTGGATCACCTGAGGTCAGGAGTTCAAGACCACCCTGGCCAATATGGTGAAACCCCATCTCTACTAAAAATACAAAAAATTAGCCGGGAGTGGTGGTGCACGCCTGTAATCTCAGCTACTTGGGAGGCTGAGGCAGGAGAATGACTTGAACCCAGGATGAACCCAGGAGGCGGGAGTTGCAGTGAGTCGAGATTGTGCCATTGCACTCCAGCCTGGGCAACAGAGTGGGACTCCCTCTCAAAAAAAAAAAAAAAAAAAAAAGTACTAAAAAAATAAGGCCTCATTCTGAAGCTTTTTCTCTTGGCTTATAGGCAGCTACCGTCTCACAGTGTGCTCACACTACCTCTCTGGTGTCTCTGTTTGTTTGTTTGTTTGTTTGTTTTTTGAGACAAAGTCTTTATCACCCAGGCTGGAGTGCAGTGGTGTGATATCAGCTCAATGCAGCCTCTGCCTCTCAGATTCAAGCAATTCTCCTGCCTCAGCCTCCCGAGTAGCTAGGATTACAGGCATGCACCACCACGCCTGGCTAATTTTTTTTTTTTTTTGTATTTTTAGTAGAGATGGGATTTCACCGTGTTGGCCAGGATGGTCTCGATCTACTGACCTTGTGATCCCCCGGCCTCAGCCTCCCAAAGTGCTGGGATTACAGGCGTGAGCCACTGCACCCAGCTAGTGTCTCTTCTTATAAGGTTCATCGTGAGGGCCCTATCCTTATGTCATGTAACCCTAATGACTTCCCAAGTGCTCTATCTCCAAATGCTATCACATTGGGAGTTAGGGCTTCAACATATGCATTTTGGGGGGACACGAACATTCAGTCCATAAAATATGGGAACTATATATATATATGGTGAAATTTACGCTAAATGCTGATGAAAAAGTTTCAAATATTTTCAAATGATCGTGATAAGAAATTACTTGTTATGTTTTATTCTAACTTTATATCCTCCTGTAAAGATGAACAAAAAATGTATTCTCCAGATGTCAGTAATTTGTCTATGCTGTACCATTAGTTTTTCCTCTACTCAAATGTTTTGGTCAGTCAGCCAGATTTGTATCTATCAAAAATAGGTGCTGTGGTAGCAAGAGATTTAAACTGGTAGTCAGTGATATAGAGTGGGGAGTGTCAAACTTGGCACTAATTTGCTATGCAACCTTCACTTGCTCTTTCTTAGCCTTTACTCACTAGAAAAAAAAGTATGAACTGAATTATGATTATTTTAATGAATCACTTGAATAACCATATGACTGGGTTTTCCTGAGACTGTCTTGGTTTTAGCCCTAAACTTCCCACCTACCAGAAAACCTCTACCCTGGGATGTGAAAAGACCCAGTTTCTCTTTATTATTGGAGAGGGATGGGGAGGAAACCGGCGGCCTCCACAATAGGGGCTCAAAGTAATACTATTTTCAGTGTTAAATGGATAAGTCTCAGATCATTTGCCTTCTGTGTTTTCTGTTGTTCCCTCTGCCCCCACCCCCCCCCACCCCGCCACCTTCCCAGCTTATTGCTAATGTTGCAACCCTGTCTGTGATACACAGACCAGAGTGTGTGCAACTTACACATACTGTAATTGTGTTAATGGTTCAGTTTTCAATTTGCCTGTAGGCTAGCTGTTGTGCTTTGTATCAAGATACTGTTAGTGTAACTTTTTAACATTGTGAGTCACGTTACCATGTTTTGTAACAGTTCAGATAACGACAAAGAGACAATTGCAATATCAACACGGAACTTACCTGGCTATCATTGAAAAGAAAGTTAAATGACTGTGTGATTTTAATACTGACAGAAGGATTCAGATTCGAGATAAAGGAAGTAAACAACCCAAACAGAGAATACTGTACAATATGCAGAAAATAATTTGGGAGTAAACATAATGGAGAAGGGGATGTGAAGGCACATATGTAGAGTGAATTTCATAAGGCTTGGGTGAGACAGGTGAGAAAAGTTTTTGTCTCCCCAAAAGACAACAATGCTCAGTTGAAAACACTCGCCACTGAATTAACCTGGACATACCACATGAAAGTACATTCATTATCATATCATTCCTTTGATTGCTCTATAAATCTGAATAAACTTACATTTCCTGATTCAGAGGTTTCAACTAAAACGTCTGTATGAATGAAAACAGGGATTTGATAATGGATGTGTTTGTTTCTTACACGGTAAAGCTGATTCTGTCCATTTTTTACCAACTATCATGCTTTCTACACTATGTCAGTTGATACTTTGAATCATGGCAACAAGTCTCTAGCTTTCAGGTGCTTTGATTTGAAATATGGAGTTTCAAACAGTCCTCTTATATGAAGATTTTAATAATGATATAGGAAACATAAAACAAAAGATATAAATTAGGTTTTGCTCATTTATATGCATATTCAGCAGAGAGTACAAAGCTACAATTTGGCAAATTTCTTTCAATGTATACACTTCTTACCAAAGAAGATTCAAAGATCTTATCTAGTGAATGGTATTTAGGCTTTGCCCACAGCATTTCTGAAAAAGGGCATGATTTGCTCACTTGTGCCACTAAGGCTTTTGTAATTTTTGTAACTGAACGTTTTTGGTTTCCCAAAATGTGCAGCAGCACTTGATGAATTTTTTTGTTTTTGTTTTTGTTTTTGTTTTTGTGTTGAGATGCAGTCTCGCTCTTTCAGCCAGGCTGGAGTGCAGTGGCGCAATCTCGGCTCACTGCAGCCTCCACCTCCCAAGGTCAAGTGATCCTTCTGCCTCAGCCTCCTGAGTAGCTGGGACTAAAGGGGCGTGCCACCACACCAGGCTAATTTTTTGTATTTTTAATAGAGACGGGGTTTCACTGTGTTAGCCAGGATGGTCTCGATCTCCTGACCTCATTGTCCGCCCACCTTGGCCTCCCAATGTGCTGGGATTACAGGCGGGAGCCACCGCACCCCACCCTTAAACAGTTTTTTAGAGGATAGTTAGCATGATGCCGTCATACTGGACTGACATCAGTAATCATTTTAATGTGGTCTTGATAAGAGCAGAATTGCAAGTCAAAATAAACATTGTATTTGGCTGTATTCAGTTTTATTATTGTATAAAAGAAAAGAAGGATGTCTTAAAGACTGTAGGCAGTTCAGACATTATGTAGTATTGGAAATGGAAACAGTAATAGTAGAAACATCTTACAACAGAAAAAAACATGTCACTATTTTTATTAAATACAGGTAACTTTTTAAATCATGTCATATTCTTTTTAAAATCATGTCATGTTCTCTTTTTTAAGAGTCTTTTTTTGATTCAAGTGTTTTCAACCAAGCGTTGGTGTCTTTTGGGGAGAGTTCTCTTTTTTAAGAGTCTTTCAAATGTCTCAACATATAAGATGTTAAAGGTAAGCAAAGTGATGGACATGTTAATTAGCTTGACTTAATCATTTCATATTGTATACATACATCAAAATGTCATATTGTGCCCCATAAATGTATATAATTAGTATTTATTAGTTAAAATATTAACAATAATAAAGCTACATGAAAAAACAAAGACTATACAACAGTATAGCCTACAATATTTAAGTATTCACTAGTGTTTAAAAAAGAGTTGAATGGCTATATCAGAAGACACAATGATACATTATAAAACATTATTGTATTTTTCTCACACCCATAATTTTAATTTATATAAATTACTACTAATTGCCACTGTTAACTTGTTTGATTTTTAAGTATAAATTATAGGATTTATGTGACAGAAGTAAATACAGAATAATGTATAATTCCAAAAATCTATTCATTTTTCATAGTTTAACTTAAAGTAATAACACATATAGGTATAACTGTTTATTATAGTTTATATTATTATAGGTTTTTGTCTGGTATGCTTGTGTCCCAGTTTTGTTCTCTGATAAGTTAGTCACTTACTCCATGTGCCACTCAGCTCTAATGTTCTGTCTGCATGACTGTAGATGGCATCCTTAGCAGTATAAATAAGACAAGTAGCAAAGTTCCTCGAGTTCATGAGAATTAATGAAGTGTTTTGTTAAGAAAACGGTCTAACCTACTTTTCACAGTTAATTTTGAGGTTGGCCAGAGTGAGTTCAAAATAAAATATATGATGACTTTATATTTCAAAGAATTCTCAGTACTTTAACATGATTACTTCATGTCTGGTACACATACTCTCATTTCGTCAATGAAAATCCCAGCAATTTTAGTTCTTCAGGTAAGGGACTTTAGAGGTACATATGGAGTGGACTAACGCAAGATGAACAAGGTGTCATACCGTTTGCTAGTGTAGTCATTCCTCAGACACATGATGTGGAGAAAGGTCCTTTGTGGCCAATTGCATAGTTAGGAAGTAAGAGAGTTTTTTTTTTTAAGACGGAGTCTCGCCCTGTTGCCCAGGCTGGAGTGCACTAGGGTGATCTCGGTTCACTGCAACTTCTCTCTCCCGGGTTCAAGCAATTTTCCTGCCTCAGCCTCCCAAGTAGCTGGGATTTCAGGCGCCCGCCACCACACCGGGCTAATTTTTTGTATCTTTAGTAGAGACGGGATTTCACAAGACCTCGAACTCCTGACCTTGTGATCCGCCTGCCTTGGCCTCCCAAAGTGCTGGGATTATAGGCGTGAATCACTGTGCCCGACAGGAAGTAAGAGAGCTTTTTACACACCCACTCAGTGAAAAATATTCTATTAAGAACAGTATTTTAGGTGACATTTTTTGGAAAGTGAATATACTCAAAATTATACATACTTTAATCTACATATTGTGTTGGCATAAGATATGAAATCAAATTAGTAGTGCCCTGGAGGTTAATGTGGTAGCAGAGGACTACTGAAAAGAATTTAGGTGAAGGGAATTTTGGGAAAAAGAAATACAATACAAACAACTTTGGACGTGATGAGAATTTAGTCACAACTGCAAGCTATTAGATAACAGCTATGCCAAATTATTGGATTTTTATGTATTTGTTTTTTTCTCTCTTGTTAATGAAAAACATAATTAACCTAATTAAGTCTTCTCTGTGTTATTGGCAATAATAAGAAGTGAAAACTTAAATATATATCACATGAAAATTAAAAACAACTTAAAAATCCATACCCGTAAATCCCACATATGCCCTTTATGAAGTGCTATATGTAAGTCATAAAATTGTTTTTTAGTGATTAGCAACAATCATTTTCAATATACTTGAAAAATATTTAAAATCATGAGAGTACTACCAAACAAGAAACATTGTTTGAAAATAGAATTTTAAAATTAGAAAATGAAAGTTAAAAGTTTTATGGTTTTACTGCTTACCTTTCATTTGCTTTTTTAGTACAGAAAAAAGAAAAAAAGTCAGAAAAGACATTCTAACAAAAAGAATGCAACTGATGACCATATCCCATAAAACTCAGAGACTTCACCTATCGAGACCTCAAGATCTATTTTTCTAGATCCTTTTGTCTTGCTCTCACTCTCCTCACCCCCTTAAATGAGATTATGCCAAGAATGTTCATCTACCATCCATGTTTAACTTAATGCAATATATCACAAACATCTTTAATTTTTAAGCTTCATTATAAAATATACACATAAAAGACTGATGTATATGCTTCACCAATATATATGATGCTGTCTGATTATTCCTTCTTAATATTACCTTCTCTCTCATGTAACTACTATATTTTGCATATTATGGTAATTACTCCCATGCTCTCCTTCATATTTTACCACCTATGTATGTATCTTTAAATGACATAAAGTTTGATTTTTCCTGTATTTGATTTTTTATTATTGAAATCATAAGTGTTTTTCTGCAGCTTCTGCTCATTATGTTTTTGTCTCTGTGTTGATACAAGTAGCCACATTTCATGTTTTTTTTCATAACATATGTAGTATTTAGTATTCCATTTTAGGCATAAAACGTTTTTTGTTTTGTTTTGTTTTGTTTGTTTGTTTGTTCTTGAGACTGGGTCTCACTCTGTCACCCAAGCTGGAGTGCAGTGGCATGAACTGGGCTCACTGCAACCTCCACCTCCCCTTGTTCCAGCGATTCTCCTGCCTCAGCCTCCCTAGTAGCTGGGACTACAGACTTGGGCCACCATGCCTGGCTAATAAACATGGATGTGTTGTCCATGAAGTTTTTGGTTAATTTTAGTGTTTTGATGGCACAAACAATGCTCCTGTATTTCTGTACATGGTTATGGCTGCTAGATAAAATAGAAGATGCTTAGTTTAATTTGAATTTCAGATAAACAAACTCTTTTAGTATAAGTATATTCCCAATATTGCATAGAACATACATACACTATTTTTATTATTTATATTAAATTTAAATTTAACTGAGAGTCATGTGTTATTATTTGCTGAATCTGGCAACACTCTACATGGTGCAAATTTTTAGGAAGTTAAGTAGGATATATACCTAAGTGTGTAATTATTATGTCTTGGGAAATAAGTGTGTTCAATTTATTTCCAAATTGGTGATTTTGATTTATATATCTATTTGCGGTTCTACTGGAATGCTCATCACTTTGTGTCTTCACTAATGCATAGTATTGTCCAACTTTATAACTTGACCAATTTGATGAGAGTCAAATTTTATATCATTGTGGTTTGAATTTCAATTTCCCACATTACTAATGAAATTGAGTGTCTTTTCAAATGACTGTGGACCATTTGTGTTTCTGCTCCTGTGAGATGCCCACTTATGTATTGTGCCTCCTTTTTTTATTGTGTTATCAGTTTCAGGGGTTGGAGGATTTCTTTATATTTTCTGAGTACTAACTATTGTTGGTTTATATGTTGCACATATAGGTTCCCATTTTGTGGCTTATCTTTTGATATTAACATTAGTTTTTGTTCATCGCATGTGTATAGACTGGCTTCCGGGATCTCTATTTAGTTCCATTGTTCCCATCATCTATCCCTGAGCCCAAAAAACATAATGTAACTATTATAGCTCTATAAAAAAATACTGGAATAATTTGTAGGGCATGTCTCCTAATTTTTTTGAGAATTTACTTAAGGTCTGGCAGATGGTCAGTTTGTGTTAATATTTCATATGCATTTAAAATGTACATTATCCAGTTGTTCAGTGCCATCATGTTATATTTAGATGTCCATTTGATTAAGCATGTTGTCTATGCTATTCAAATCTTCCAGATATTTACTGATATTTTTCTGCTTAACCTATCAACTATTTAGAGAGGTACGTTAAAAATTTCAAATATGCGGCTGGGTGCAGTGGCTCACGCCTGTAATCTTAGCACTCTGGGAGGCTGAGGTGGATGGATCACTTGAGGTCAGGAGTTCGAGACCAGCCTGGCCAACATGGTAAAACCCTGTCTCTACTGAAAATACAATATAAATTAGCTGGACATGGTGGCACGGGCCTGTAGTCCCAGCTACTAGGGAGGCTGAGGCAGGAGAATCTCTTGAACCCAGGAGGCAGAGGTTGCAGTGAGCCAAGATTGATTGCGCCACTGCACTCTAGCCTGTACTGCACTCCAGCCTGGGCAACAGAGTGAGACTCCATCTCAAAAAAGAAAAAACAATTCAAATATGATGGCTGGATTTGTTAGTTTCTTTTCCTTTGTAGTTTGGTCAAATTTTACTTTTAAACTATTTTCAAAACTGTTTTTACTAGGTCTCATCAGGTTTAGAATTGCTTAATCTCCATAATGAATGAATACTTCTATAAATATGTATTGGCCCTCTTTATCTATAGAAATAAATGTTGCCTAAAATTTATTTTGTCTGATGCTAATGTAACTGTGCCAAATATCTTGTTTCACATTTATTTTGTATATCTTTTGTATCATTTTACTTATATAGTTCTTGTGTCCTTATGTTTAAATATGACTTTTGTAAACAATGCATAAATATATTTTAAAAATATGATCTGAGGGTGAACAGCATAGCTTGTGATTTGTATGTATATATATACATGTAAATATAGACATATATATACGTATATATATATACTTTGTTTCATTTTCTTTTTAATTGACACATAATAAATATACATATTTACTGGGTACAGTATGATGTTTGATACATGTGTATATAGCATAATTATTAATTTGGGATAATTGGCATTGATTTATTTCTATCATCTTATTTAGTATTTTCCATTTGTCCCACTTTTATAGTTTTTTCTTCTTGCATACTTGATTACTTTTGGTTTAACCCTGTTTCTTTCCCTTGGCTTCATTTTTGGTTGTACTGTTCTGGAAGTTGTACATTCTATTTTATTTATTTAGTAGTTAATTGAGGAAATTTAATATAGATTTAAACCTCAAAAATTCTACAATTAATAACATATTTCTCTTTCCTTAAGTTGTATGAAAATATTAGAATGCTTGAACTCCAATCACAACATCCCAAATTATATACTTGTATTATTCAGTATTTTCAGTTCTGTTTTGATTTTCTGTGAAGATACAGTCTTCCCTGTTAACAGAAAATAAATCCAAATATATTTTAATAAATGTTTTTTTCTCTTACATCATTTTAATCATGTAGTGTTCCATTAATTATTTTGATAAGTCAGCATTTGTCCAACTCACTTTTGTTGGACATTCAGATGGTTTCCAAACTTCACTATTACCAGCAATAGTCTTGGTTGGCTGAAAATTACTTAAAAGTAAACCTAATAGCTCATAATAATAGTCAAATTCTGACATCAGTTTAACATCATCTATATGGAGCAGTACAAAATAGTTTATAGTTTAACATCATCTATATGGAGTAGTACAAAAATAACTCAGGAAACTGAAACTCTAAAAATAAATAACTTGGTTAAGTTCAAAGAGCTATTAAGTGGTCAAAATGCACTTTGGACCCGGACAGTTTACATTCTGAGACATACAGCAATAATGTGGAAATTGAACACACACACACATACACACACACACACACACACACACACACAATTTCCAAGTTCTATTTAAGGAATAAAAACTGATGTAAAACTATTCTAAGATACACACAAACACACACATGTGCACACACACACAAATATTAATTAGTGACAAAATGTGTGAAGTAGAGACATTCATTTTTGACCGATTTTCTTGAGTCTTGACTATCCAGGTGTTTTTCTTTTTGCCAAACTTTTATCTCTGCAGGTTATTTTGGACAATTGGACAATTTGCTTTCAAATATCTTTTCTTACCAAGACAACACCATTGAGTGACTACAATTCACATTGTCTAATTCTTAAGATTTCTAGTATACAGACATGTCTGCTGTAACCTTCAGGCCTCTCCAACAAAAGTATTTTCTCAATCACAAAACAGTTACTCATTATAAAGATATGCACTTTACAAAAAAGAAATCTTTACTTTCTACTTTCAATTGAAATAGAATTAAATGAACATGAAGATCTTTTACACCACTATTCAGAAACATTCCTCTAGCATGACAATAAGAATACCCATAATATAATTTAATTGTAGATATGGAGATAGAAATAAAAGTGCTTAAAATATTGATTACTTCAATCTAAACTGAAAATGGAAAATTGATTGGCTTAGAGAAAAACTACAGATTTTGAAATTTAAATTTACTAAAATTGCTACCATCTTATTGATTTTTTCTATTGGCTACCACTTTGTATCACAGACCTCTAAGTATGATTTCAGGCTTTCATTAACAACAATTTAAACATATTTGAAAATAAGATATGCATTTTGTAAAATTAAAATATCTCCCACTCAACCTAAGGTGGAAGACGTTTATAGCCAGAACACCAAAATATAAGGAGCATGAAAACAGGGATTTTTTGCCTGTTTATTCACTACTACAATTGTAGTTTCTTGGACAGTACATGGCCCAGAGTCTGCACTCAGTAAACATTTCTTGAATGAATACACAAGTGAATAATTATTTCTCAGCATTCACTATTTGGTGCATATTAATTGTGTGTTATCAGTGAACAAAGGACCCAACGTGCCTGGCTCTACAGCAGCAATTTTCAACAGGTGGGCTAAGTGCTCCAAGAATATATCTGGGTCAGGAGTTGTAGTTTGAGAAACTTCCCTTGATGATTCAGAATTACAACCATGCTTTACAAGTGTTCCCAGTGTCATAAGGGCAAGCCAGTTATCATGTTTCTCTCAGAGTAGATTTAATTTTTTTTTTCTATTTAACAGCGACTCGCAAAGTCTTGAGTATGGCCTAGCATGTCTGATAGCATTTTTTCATTGTGAGTAATCTTTTGTCCTTTATTTAATAAAATAGATCTGTCTTGTGCAGCAGCAGATGTGGCAAGGAATTGGTAGGCAGTTGTATAGGGTCAGCTGGGATAAAAGGAGATAGGAGACAGAATGTTAACACATGGTGGATACAATTACCAATATCGGAAGAGCCATTTTAACTATTCCATTGGTGTGTTCACTGATTTGCAGATGTTCTGGAAAACATCCTGTCATTTCATTTTTAGAGTCTGAATCAAGAGACCATTCTAATCATTTTAAAAGCTTTTCATTATAAAAAGTTTGAAAAGAAGCTGTGTGTTATTAACAGCTATTGAATATATACATTTTGAAAAAAATATATTTTTGAATGGTTTTCCTTGCCCTTCTCATAGAAAACTTGGCAAAATTGTGCATTGTTTCTCAAAGGGAAATGTAGATTTAAATCAATACATGTGTGCCCCATTTATGAAGTCCCAATTTATGCAAACGTGAATTTAAAAGCTCAGTTGGTTTGTTAAATTTTCTGTCTAGAGACAATATTTCTGTTCAGGAAAATACAGCAAGATCTAATAGAGATCATAGAACAAAGTTTTGCCTTTCTGTCTTGGTTTTGCCTTGTAAGATCAGACTATATCACTCTCAGACTCAATTTTCTTACTTGTAATATAAGACACAAAAAATTCTCTAACAGGCGTCAATGAAGTAGTTAAAGCCTGATCAAATTTTATTATAAATAATTGTTCCCAATGGCAGGCTTGCTACTACTATGCCATCTGAAGAGGTATTTAATATTTTAGATGCTATGACCCCACCTTTAGATATTCTGGAGGTCTGTAGTTTTGTTAAATGTTTTGTTAAATATGTTCTCTATGTGAATCTCATGGACCTTCTTTCCCAAAGATCCAAATTTTGGAACCCCTGTTTTAAACACTTCTGAGAGCTGTTTAATTGACCACAGACATATATTGGTCAAATTAAAAAATAGACCTTTTGTCCGGGCACGGTGGCTCATGCCTGTAATCCCAGCACTTTGGGAGGTCGAGGCGGGTGGATCACCTGAGGTCAGGAGTTCGAGATCAGCCTGGACAACATGGTGAAACCTTGTCTCTACTAAAAATACAAAAATTAGCTAGGCGCAGTGGTGGGCGCCTGTAATCCTAGCTACTCAGGAGGCTGAGGCAGGAGAATTGCTTGAACCCGGGAGGCGGAGTCTGCAGTGAGTCAAGATCGCACCACTGCACTCTAGCCTAGGCAACAGAGCAAGACTCTGTCTCAAAAATGAATAAATAAATAAAACAAACAAAAAAATAGACCTTTTATGGCATGCTTTTTCATGTAGCTTATTTGATTATTCTTTTAGATTCCTTTATATATAATACTGCAAATAGACTTATTGTTTAATAATTCTTTTTCCTTTTTTCTTCTTATTTCATGTGTTCTAGTTTGGTTCACTTTTCAGACGTGGAATAACTGGATCAAAGGCTATGAATGTTGCCAGGCAGGTCGATACTAAGTACATGGGTACTAAGTACAAGGGAGGCATTTACCTTGGACAAAATATTTTAATAATGTTTAAATGCAATATTTTAAAACAAAATTATAGCAAAAACCCATGATGAACAAAATCACATTTCAAATAAAAGAGGCTCCAATTTCTTCATTTTGCCTCAGGTTCCAACACGGCTGTGCACAGCACTGCTGCCAGCATCATTTGAATATTATCATTTCTGAAGACATTTACAAATTTGAAAGGTGGAAATAATCTCTGTATATCATTATTTGTCTCATATGTATTTATTTATACACGTCTTTATACCACAATGCCACAATAAAGTATGGTGTCTTCCAAATCACATGTAGTATGGCAAAATGGTGTAGATTACAAGCAGGTGAGAAAAGACAGGTGATACTGTTTTGTCTGTGTAATTCTTTCTGGATTTGTTTTATATTGTTCAACTCTAGATATTTGGTCCATACCAGTTCATGATTATCATATTCTTGGAAGATTGTTTTTTACTAGTGTGGAATCTCTTTCTGTGTTCATATTAATGCTTTTTCAGTTTCATTTTGCTAAATATTAATCTTTCTTTGATTTTTTTTGTTAAAAATTTACTTGATATTTTATTTTAAACATGTTATTTTGTTTATATATGACTGTAGTAAATAGTATATAGCAGGAATTATTTTGGTTCTGATTTGAATACTTGCCTTTCAATAGGTGTGCTTAATTTATTTCCTTTTCCTGAGATCACTCTCTGTTTTCATGTGTGTTTGTATATACCATCTTCAGCATCACATCTGTTTTCCTTTCCTGTTTCATTTTGGATTGTGGAGCTTATTCCATGTACTTCTCTATTCGATTAAACTTTCATTTTCTAGTCTTTCTCTAATTTTCCTTACATTTTTACCATTTAAACAAAACTCTGAAATTATTGGGACAACTGGAAAATAATGAAGTGTGACCTCTATCTTAAACCGTATATAAAAATTAACTCAAAATGCATCGTAGACCTAAATGTAAGAGCTGAAAGTATTCTAAAAGTAGAAAGTTGTAATAGTTGCCTAATTCTGTGAATACACTTAAAAACACTGAATTGTAAAGTTTAAAAGGGTGTGTTTTATATTTTATCTCAAAGCTTTTATTAAAAATCGAAAATAAGTATGTCTGTCTTTCTAAGACAGCTTGCTGTAATATCCCAATTTTCTTAATTTAGATTTTCCTATTGCAGTGCTATCTCTTTCATGAATCTGAATTTCCATTTGTGCTTTTTGATGGAGGGCTGTCCTGACTGGGAGGTGGCTGTTTTATTTTGTTTCAAATCATACATGTTCCTCCACATTTGGCAATTTCATGGTTGCTTCTGCTACACGTTTTGGATTTGGGGATTCAAAAAAGAGTCAGTGAGCAGCTTGGAACTCTTTATTTGTACAACACAATCCTAGTCACTATGTTTGTGTGCAATTCAGGCTGGGTCCTAATTTTGTAGTGGCATCTCAGCTTCCTTCCTGTTCCACAGGCAGCTTTGGATGGACAGTTACATCTCCTAAACAGTCAGAGAGTGCAATTCTAGGCCCCTTCTTCATAAAGGAAGCCTGGTTTTGCTATCCAACCACTTAAGGGATGAGGTCATTCTCTGTTACTGCAAGACATTAAAACTAGACCCCTGCTGCTTGTTTCTGATTGCGGTGTCTTTCACGTTTAGTTAGTGTTCTGCACTGTTAGTTTCCCCTTTCCCTGGCCTACAGATAGTTGGCCGTTCTATGTCAGTGCAGTTAGGCATTTAAATTTTTTTTTTTTTTAAAAAAGCACACATGCTCCCATGTTTTCAGTGAAGGAGGAAGTTTTCGTATATGCTCAGTCATCCACCTTATGTGGGAAACTAATCAAGGTTAGAAGTATGGAGCTAGAATTGAGCTAATATAAAATACTAAGAAATAGTGGGCATGAGCTAAGATTATTACTTAAGTGTGATTACTACTAGTGAAGCTGAACATTTCCCTATATCGTTGCTTATGTTTTATATTTTATTTTAGTAAATTAGGTTTTAATATTCTCTTCCCCATTTGTCTTTTTGAAACTTGCTCTTTTCCTTATCAGTTCTTATGAGCTACAAATGTGGTTCACTTCATTTATATTTTGACATTTAATTTTAGTTTTTTAATAATGTTCGAAGTAGTTTAGTTATTAGTCAATGAAATCTGTTAGCCTTCTTTCTAATTTCCCCTTTTAATAGAAAGAAGCCACACACACAATTGAAGAGATCAGCAAATGATCTTAGTGTATTTGTCATAAGTCAGGAAGCAAAGAAATGTTCGAGAGAGAACCAAGCTCTGAGTATTTATGCCATTTAAGAACTTTTTCTTTGCTAGAATGAATACTTTATTAAATCAAGTAATCCTCATTATGCAAATATACTTGTGATCAAATATGGTATTTATCATGGCCACAGTGAAAAAGAACACATTTCTTGAGGTCTCTTGAAGTTGTTATAGATTCTTGAGTTTGAATTTGACTGCCAATCATCAGTTTTTCTCTTATCATATTTCTATTTGCATACCGCAGAGAAACTACTGTGGATGTACAACGAGTGAAATTTCACGGGCATGTTGCAAAAGTTGGTATTAACACAGATTGTAACTGAGAAACAAGAAATGGGGCTTCAGATACAACCAAGATACGTTCTATTAATATTTAAATTGAGTTTCACATTGGAGACATGTCAACGTTCATTGACTCTTAAAGAACAGACTTTTTGTTTTACTTCATTGCTGAGCATTTCTTCAGTGAGAGTATATAATTTTCTTTCACTTTTTTTATTTTTCTTGCTTTACTCCTCAAAACAGACAAAAGCTCCTTATTGTATAGAATAGAAGGCAACTTATTTATCATTGATTTCAGAGTCAGATACAATTTGGCTCCAAACCATTTTTCTCATATTATCCCTCTAAATGATAATAATAGTGATAATATTAATAGTACATTTTGCTGATGATTTCTGACAGGCGCCGTTAACTGTTTTAAGCACATTATATACATTATCTAATTGAATCTTCACAACAACCTTCTTACTAGTTTTCATTTTTGAGATGTGCAATCTGAGGCTCAAAAAGGATAGGTAACTTGCCCAAGGCGAAATAGCCACTTTGAGTCCAGAGATGGTGCATTAACTCCCATATTATTTATAGCCAGGCTACGCTGGCCTACATGTCATGACCTAAATATCTTAGCATCAAATGTCCACGTATTTGCTTGTCTTTTTCTTAACCCCTGGATGCACTGACACTCCTCATCTACAAATCAAACTCTTCCTCAACTTTTTAAAAAACTTCAATCCTCTTTTAAATGCTGAGAAATTCCATGCTACACCACTCCAACACAGACCATTCATGTAATGCATTTTCTCAAAAATCAAATGAAAATACAACCACAAGCTTGACAGAGAATCTCAGTGGGACACAGCTGAGTATGGGTGTCAGAGGGATCTAGTGTTAACCCAAGTTTTCTACAATAAATTGGGTTCAGGAATGGCAACTGCTTTCACTCTTCTCCTTAAAGGAATTTGTGCTAATGATTCTGTTGCTTCTCATCGAACTTCCATGGCCTGTAGCCAATAGATAACTGAAAGTTATGTTAAGTAAGATGTTATTAAGCCTATTTTAATATACCCAATCCATACTTGCACTGGTCTCTATAAAGTATGAATTAACCGTGTTGCTTGGATTGCCTTTTTCTAGATAGCTTAATCCAGGAACTTTCAAACAACATTTTGAAAAGTGGTTTTCTTAGATGAATAGTGCACTGTCATTAAGCCAATGTCCACCATTCCCTCATGTGCTATAATTTTGAGCCAAGAATGATCTTTATGTAGAGAAATTAAAAAGAGAATGTTCCAGATATAGCATAATAAATGTCTGACTTTCTTCATACAAATGATTGTCAAAATTCTCTTAAAAGGAGGAGTACAGTTACAATGTCTTCGTTAATCTTCCTCCTAAGACCTCTAAAATAACATTGACTAGAGACTTACTGAAAATCAAATTCTCAATTGACATAATATTCAGTTATTCACTTACTCATTCTTGTCTTTATTCATTTAGAACAACATGTATAGAAAAATTTGGAAACTGATCCAATAATCTCTACAATATTGTAATTTCTATAAGACAGTGTACCATTTATAGATTAAGGCATATACCTCATGAGATATGTCACAAGACGTATCTCCTATACAAATTGCTAAAAATCGGGTAAGAAGACATAAAGGCCTTCCAACTAAACCTAATATAATAGCTATTTTTATTTATGTATTATTTTATTTTTATTTACAAAAAAGAGATATATATACACATATGTGCAAGATAGAAGATATTTAATGGAAAAGAAACTTGTTGAGAAATCACCAGCCTTTACTTCACAAAATAATAGAACAATATAAAGGAGCATGCGTATAGAATGTATGACTAGATAGCACTAACTAGTTAAATATTTATGTGGACCAGAATTCTAAAAGTTTGTAGCAAGTTGTTTTTCTTAAAAACTAATGTGTTATGATAATTTTAATTTGAAACTGGCATATAAAGGAAATCTGAAATTTTTTAAATACTCAAATGACTGAATACATGCCTTGTGTTTAGTGCTGTGCTAAGCAGTGAAGGAGCTATGAGGGCATATAAAGCATGAAACTTGTCTTCAACGAGCTTACCATCTAATTTGGAAAGCTTCTAATGTGACAGTCCAAGATGACCCCCTTGTGAGATGCCCCTACTGGTCTCAGAAGGCCTCAGAGTTCTTTCCTTCAAAAGTAGATGAAGTGAGGAGGTAGCTAAATTAATTTCTGCAAAAGGTTTCTATTAACTAGTTATTTGGCTATATTAAAATAAAATGTTCATATTTTAATTTAGTTTTCATTCGTTACTTCATAAATTTAGATTCCTTAAGGTCATACACACAAAAAAAATTAACATTATTTTTCACTCTCTCCATTAAAGCTTGTATAGAACCAATCTATATATAGTTCATAAAAATAAACACCACTTACACAATAAAATCAGGTTACATCCACTTCTGAATCTGACAAATAGCAGTTCAGTAAAATATTAACATTTGTAATTCTGACCTTTCATTGTAGTTTCCTCATTGTGGCACGTGAGAAATATATAGCTGTCTATCTTCTAATAAAATTTATCCAAATTCAGTAGCCAATTAAGCCTCAGTAATTAGTGTGTTATTTGGTTATTTATTTTCTTGGTTTAAAAAAATTATAAAGGCTACACACTAAACCACTGCAAATAAGTTGTGAGCTAATTGTCACATTTTATATAATACCATAACAGTAGAAGAAAGATCTACAGTGACTTATGAAGGGGAAAATAAAAGGGTCAAAGGAAAAGAATATGCCAGTGATTAGCTACTTCAGCCTTTTCAAAACAGTTTTCTTCAGATTTTATTTTATGGGGAGCTAAGAAGTGTTAATGTTAAAAAGAAAAAAAAAAAGGAAATACAAGAAAAAAAGAAAAGGAAGGTCTTTCGTGGCAAAATAAGCTCATAACATTGTAGGACCTTTCTGAGACTTTACAATATCAATATATATGGAAAAACTATAAATGAAAAATAAAGCATTTGACTGAAGGACCCCCTACCATCCTCTTTTAAAGCAACTATTATCCAGTACTGTTAAGGGTGAGGTTGGCAATCTCATTCTGTAAAGGGCCAGATACACCTGACAGGCCTTATGGTCTTTTTCTCAACTACTCAACTCCATTGATGCAACACAAAAGCAGCCATAGACAATATGTAAAAGAATTAGTGTGACTCTGTTCCAACAAAACTTGATTTATAAACAATTACATTTGAATATTCTGTACTTTTCACATCACAATACTATTCATTTTTGACTTGTTTTAACCATTTAAATATGTAAAAAATTATTCCTGTCTCACAAAGCATACACGAAGAGAGAGTAAGCAGAATTTAACACATAGGTCACACGGGGGCCAACACTTGGCCTAGAGGAAACAGGAACCGCGTTGTGTAGACCCTGACTCTTTTTCCAGAAATATGCATTCCATATTGGAAAAGACAACTGTATTACCTCTTCCTTGTTAAGGGAAAGTGGAGTGAGGGTGAGGTAAACTCGGATGTGGCCATGCGGTTTCCAGCCAGGTTACTCAAAACTGAAAAGACATCTTCCATTTTCAGATGATTTATTGCATGTGCTTTGGGGTGAGAAAAAGTTGGATTCATATCCGGCTTTTACTACATTCAAGGTGTAAGTCTTCAAATAAATCACTTTACCAACCGGAACCTCTGCTTTCATTGCTAAAGAGTAGTACCTACAACACAAGGTTGTAGTGATAATTAAAGAAGCATTAAACACAGTGCCTGGCACCACAGAGTGTTCCCCAAACAGTAGTGTCACCTTGTTCTTAGTTTGTATTTATGCATATGGTTTGTCTACTGATTATTATTTTCATGTTGAGCAAGTTGCATGTGCTGCTTATTATCAAGAGTGGAAGTCTGAGCACTCCTGCACACTTCCTCTTGGTATTGGAGTCACTGAGGAAAACACAAGGTAGTCAAGCACTAGCGCATAGGGAGGAAACAGAAAGATCAGCTTCAGTGGTGGGTGCCAGTCCCCCATGGCCAGTGGGTCCCCCTTGGCAACTGACACAGGGCAGTTGGCCTGCGCACACCCCTCTTGTGTCACAGCAGAAGGGCTTTACCTTCTCCTCACTGGGGTTGGCCAGTCCAAAGGAGTGAACATTGAGTCTAAAACAGAAAAATACCCTCACACAAGGCGACAAGTTTAGAACAGGCTGTGAGGATTCTTTATCTCTTGGTAAGGAAGTGCTCCTGGACCAAGGCCCATTTGTATGTGTCCAAGAGAAGATAGAAAGACTGCATGTATGGCCGGGTGCGGTGGCTCATGCCTGTAATCCCAGCACTTTGGGAGGCTGAGGCAGGTGGACCACCTGAGGTCAGGAGTTAGAGACCAGCCTGACCAACGAGGTGAAACTCCATCTCTACTAAAAATACAAAAATTAACCAGTCATGGTGGGAGGCGCCTGTAGTCCCAGCTCCTCGGGAGGCTGAGATAGGAGAATTGCTCGAACCCAGGAGGCAGAGGTTGCAGTGAGCCGAGATTGTACCACTGCATTCCAGCCTGGGCGATGGAGTGAGACTCGCTCTCAAAAAAATAAATAAATAAATAAATAAATAAATAAATAAATAAATACTGCATGCACATGACTGCCTTACTCAAGAATTCATATAGAGACACAGGTGTAGATATAGATATTTATTTATACATATCAGAGGTTTACTACAACTTTGTGTGTGTTTACATACAGTGAGTTTTCTTTTCACTGAATATAATAAAAATAACAAATTTATTAAGAAGCGTCAGCTTAATGGAGAAAACATGAAATGGTTCTGTTTTTTGAAAAATCACTGCTTTTAATTTTTGGCTCACATCCATAAATGCTATCTGGGGTAAATTCCACCACTTTCTGTCACTTTCAATTCAATAGAGTGTGCAATTTCAATCTCTAATTCAATTCAAGTACTATTTCAACTTCTCTCTTTCTCATATCTTTAGTTTGAGGTTACATGTACCCAGAGGAAAGAGGAAAGAGTGGTCTGCTCTTTTACCTCACCCATCATACCACCTTTAGGCAGGCTCAGGAATATCATCTCTCTCCCTGTTTCCTGAGTCTGACTTCTCTAGGGGGAAAAGCACGAGGAGGGACCAGTGCACCAGGATTCACTGTAGGTGGACAGAAAGCATCCCTGTTCTTGCTCTGGTTTGGTCTGTTTTCATCTACTGGTGGCCTATTCTAGTTTTACAGTCTTCATAAAATGTCATATATATATATTTATAGTGTTTATTTAGCATAGTACAAGTTTTCTACTTGTTCTTAGAGTGATTAGTTACAAATCATTAGTTCACTATTATCAGGAGGGGAATTCTTTTAATAACTATCCTGTTTTAACTATATATATATTTTTAGTGAAGCTAATTCCCCAACACTTACTGCTTTGAAATTTATTATATAATCTCATGCATTTATTCTTCCACTAGAACTTTAGAATAATTTTGTCAATTTATAAAATAGACTTGCATTGCACTTATTTATTTATTTGGAAGAGTTGATATTGTTTTACTAGGATTTTATCAGGGTATAAATACATGACTTGAAAACAATGATAATTTATAAACACTCTTTTTGACTTTTATGTCATATCTTTTTATCTTCTTCATGACATTTTAAATAAAATTGTGGCTAATTTTTCAATTTTAACATGAAACTGACTAATGAATGGAATCTTTTTAAAAGAACACAATAAGCATGTATTTTTCTATTTCTCAGTTATGTTTTTTAAATCAGAAATTGATGTTGGATTTTATTCATATCCTTCTATTTTTCTTTTCTTTTAACTATTATTTATTTTTTGTCTCCTAGATGCCAGGCAGCCATATATTGTAGGTATCACAATGAACAAAAGAGAGTGAGACAATTTGTAAGCTTTAATGAAGCTTATAGTCTTTATCAGTCAGGGTCTTAGCAAAAAACAGATGGCATACTCAAAAGTTACTACTATTCCTAGGCCTAAAGGGTCAAGGGGAGGAAATACTTTCTGGAACCTGTAGTGAAAGTTCTATCTGTATGAAAGTTTTGACCATGGGAGCTATTAATAGATAGACAAATCAGCCCAGACAACTTGCAGCCTATAAAGGAAGGAAACAAATAAATTAGTACTTCATTCTCTCCTCCCATCCTCAAATATCTTTTCAGTATTTTCCTTTGGCCAAATCTAGTTGGAAGCCAGAGGGAAAAGAAGCCCAAGCAAGCCAGATTCCTGGAAAATAGTACAACATGGAAATAGATAATCAATCTATAGCAAAAACTAAAGAATAAGTAGCACATAATATACGGAAACTGGCATTTAAGTAGGTAAGTTTTATATAGAGTGATAAGTGATATGTTAGAGGAAGTTTTGCATGGCATTAAAACTTTTAGAAGGGGCATCTCTGATTTGCTAATCTGTAGTATCTCTTGGACAGGTGTTGTCTACCTGTTCTGCTCTAGTCAGATCAATATCTGCATCTGTACTCATATTCAGTAACTTTAAAAACCATTTTATTATGCAAATGTTTGAATGCACACAAAAGTAAAGAGAACAGTAATTAGTTACGATCTATCCATCACATACATTCAACAACCGTCATTACTTTGGAATCTAGAGCCTTCTATTGCCCAACTACTCTTTTTAATTTTATTTGAGAGAGGTTCATAAAAGATTACAGCATTATGTTGTTTTACCAGAAAATACTTAAATATACATCTCTAACTGATATAATACTTTAAATATATTTTATATATCACCATGTCATTATCATACTTAATAACATTAACTCATTATCCTAAGAAAATTAATTAAATTCTTTAACACCATCTGATATCATCTATACTCAAATATCTCTCAGATCATGCAATTGATTGAGAGAGAAACCAGATCATTTGTCCTATAGACCATCCCACATTCTTAATTTCAGATTGTTTCCTCATGACCTCATTTAATGTATTCCTCTTTTTCTGGTATTTCCCATAAAATTGTGTGTAGCTCTAGAGCCTTAATTGTATTTTGGTCCAATTTTAGGCAAGAATATTTAGTGAGTGGTGGTGTGTACTTTCCATTACATTACATTGAGGCACATAATGTCGGATTGTCCTACTTCCAGTAATGCAAACTGTCATTGTGGGTTCAGATGATGCCAACCTAACCATTCCATCATCAAATTTCTCACCAACACTTCAACTAAGGTTTTTAGAATTAATTGATTATTGTTGTGAAGGTACATTATGCCTTTAGGGGATACAAAATGGAGATTTTCTCATTCTATCATTCCTTTTGAATCTATCAATTCAATAAAGAATAACTTTCTCTCCTTAATTATTAACTTATCTTAAAATACACTTCATCTGGAAAGGGAAGATGAATGCTTAAGTTTTCCACATCTTCATCAGATTTCAGAAAAATGGGTTGATGCCTGAACAACTTCCAATGGTATCTAGTAAGTTTTTATCATTCTGAATTTATTTATTTTTATACACGTGATGTGTTTTTGACCATTGAAGTTATTATTGCTGAAATGATTCCATTTTCTGTCCGGTGGGAGTTCACTAAGTTAACATGTACATTAATATTTTACTTAACTTGAAATTGAGATCACTCTTTGAATTATACTCACTCCTGACATCTATCCTTTTTAAAATACTATATGTTGCTACAAAACTTTGACAAAATATCACATGAACACCTTTGAAAGCTCTAATCACTAGCCATATACTGGATAGTGTTCAATATTCATTCTAACTTTTCAAGATATCATCAATTGACTCTGATTCAGCTCTACGTCAGACATGCCACTTAACTGAAATTTGATGTCCTATAGCTCTTCAGACCTACAAATTCTGTCTATACTCATTGTTATGGAATTTGGAGTTCTCCATGATTTATCCTTAAACTTATTTCTCATTACTACTTCACCCTACCTCATTGCTGCCCTATTTGTCTTTTTCAGCTTCTGAAAGGCAGATCCATGTTGAATACTTCCTGCAAGTCTAGGTTTGTGGAAGTTTCTGAGCTAATTTGGGAAAGGCTAAAGAGAGTTGAAATCAAAACAGTAAGAGATGTACTCGCATTTTTTTTTGTTAATTCATCTAACTCCCTTTGTTATGGCTCTTTTTTTGTTATGGCTCACCAGAAGAGTACTGCCTGTTATGGGTCTTCCCAGGTAGATCTTACTTTCAAAAAGAGACTGCTCTCACCAAAGTAATTGATGGCCTATTTCTCTTTCAGTTATATGTTTTTTTTATTATAATTAAGTTCCTGGCATTTTCACTATAGGTAGCTTTCTATGCTCTATCTTTTACACAGGGAAAGTCTATAGAAAAAAAGATGCCTCATCTACAGTGCCTACTTATTATCACAGTCCTGTTTTTCACTGCAATTAATTATTTGTATTTCTGATCAGTCTTGTGAGCCAGCACAATGTGAATCTACCCACTCTCTGAGTGCTGATAACTTAGATCACTGAGTCAAAAAGACTGCAGAGTAGATCTCAGGCCTTGGCATCATGATAATGAATGTATCCGTGTGAGACAGTCAACAGTCCTTCCCCTGGTGGCATAAGTCTTTGTGTTAGTCTTATCCTCATTTGTCTTATTTGAACTTCTACAGGCACAACTTGCAAGGCATCACAGATTAGATTATGCTTTGATCCAATTATTTTATTTTATAGATGAGAAAACTGAAGCCACAAGAAGAAAGGACTTGTCTGAGTTTACAAAGTCATGAAAAAGTCACAATTTATTCCAAGTCTCCTGATACTCAAATGAGCATTCTTTGCCTTGTTTGATGGGTCTAGATGGACTAAAAAAGCATTTTTCTATTATCATTTGGACTTCATAAATAGTCATGGATTATAAAACTCTAGTGATGCCTGAGACCGTAGGACCATTTAATCTATTGTATCTCAACAGGGATCTATGGACTAGATATATTAGAATGATCCCTGGAAATTTTCATTCTATGGTACTGGGATGAGGATAAAAAAACTGTATTTTTTATAAAAATAAAAACTTCCCAGGTGATTCTGCACAGTAAGACTTGGAAACCCCTCCTATCTTATAATGTCTTACTTTTGCAGATGAATTAACAGGCCTAGGAAGGAGAAGAAATATTTTCTTTATACATAATTTCTTGCTTGGGGTCTTGATCACAGCACAATTGACTTTTGAACAGTTATTTACAACTCCAGCACTATGTACTAACAGAGATTGAAGCTGTTCAGTTTGGAAGATCTATGTTAGGGAAACATCACGTAGAGCAAATCCTGGAGCAGATTGGGAAGTCAGTCCCGAATGTCATTTGGGCACAAGTGGTTTTTGCTTCTATTGCTGAAATATGCATAACTTATGCTGCAGGACGTATTCAAACAGGCGGAAAGCTACAATTAGAAGGAGACGATAACACACATTGCTATCACTGAATTTAGAGAAATAATAATTGAAGTCGTCATTAAAGTCAAAGCTGAATGCATTTTGGAAGCATAATCAGGTTCTGAAGGGCCCCAGTGCGAATTAGTCACGTCTTTGGAGGTTGTTCTCAGCTACATACTACCATTAGGAATGTAGGGTGTACTTTAATACTCATGGGTAGTTCTGGTTCTGTAACACTAACCCACTTTAGAGGCTCGTAGGCCTATATCAATTGTCTATGCCAGTACCTCCTCAGATGTGTATCTGTACATTATTTTTCTTAATGATATTGAACACTTTTATATGTGAGGCACAACCATAAAGCATTTTATAGTCAGATAAGGGAGTAAGACAACTTGTATAGGATTGAAATAAAAGATAAGTTTATTTAGTAGTATTTGTTCAGAGGCAAGAATTACCACATTCCATTTGTGGAAGATAATGAGAAACATTGATGGCATATGAGGTGGGCCTTGGAGAATGGGGTGGATGGAGACAGACGAGAGAGAGAGAGAGAGAGAGAGAGAGAGAGAGAGATAGAGAGAGAGAGAGAGGAAAGCAAGAAAGGAGATAGAAAGAATGAATGAAAGCATTCATTCCAGGCTTCCAGGCACAGGGAACTGCATGAATAATGCTACAGATGAATGAGAGTACAAAATAGATCAGGCTAACCCAGAGACTTATCCTCTGCAGACATTCTTTGAAAGGGCATTCCACCCTCTTAGTTTCCTTAAGAAGCTTTCAACTGAAAGCTCCTGTCTTCCACGTATTAATAAAGAGTAATGGTTTTCATAGATTGGTGGTAAACAGAGAGGTGTAGTTGAACATCACCTGTAAACCAAATAGGGTATTAACAGAAATCTAGAACTCTGACAATGATGCTATAGTTATGTGGAAGGTGGGACAGTAGTGTTAAGGAAAAGGGAGTAAAGGATTTAGTAACAGAAGGGTAAATGTTCAGCCTCTTCCTTGTTACTAATTAACCATATGACCTTGGGTTTTTACTCAATGTCTTTTGCACCTCACTTTCTTTCTTTACAAAAATAGTATGAAAATGCCTCTTCTTTCTAGGTCTGTGGATTGCTGTGAGGGTCAAATAAGGTAAATGTCAAATTTGGTGTTATTATAAAAGTAATAATGGTAAAATAGAATATTTCATATCATTTAAATATTTTTATATATGCTGAGGAAGGGTTTTTTTCATACTTTTACAAAACATTAATTCTGTAGTGTTATAAATAATTTTATTAAGTGAATCACTGGTACAAAGATCACATTCTGACTCATAAGTCCTTTCTGGATGACTTAGAAATATTTAAATGTTAATATGAATGTGAAAACTCAGCAGACTGAATCATTAAGGAGGAAAAAGAATCAATTTTTATGCATCAGTCAGGTTTCAGTAGCTGATATTGTCTATCTACAGGAGTTGGACACAATGATTCTTGCATCTTTTGGATTCATATGCATTCTTATTATCATTTTACCCCTGAAGCTAGGTTTGGAAAGACAACATTTGTTGCTTAAGACAACTTCAAAAACTCCCATTTCTAAGTTATCACATTGGAAGGGTTGTCATGAAACTATCATGTTATTTTATTTGTCAAATGTGCTATGAATATGTTTCCTTAGTAATGTGCTTTTAAATTGATGTTGTTGTTATTGTTTTTAGAGAAAGAAGATACTGTTCTCAATAAAATAAAGAACATGCTCAAATAACCAACTAATAAAGAGATGACAATAGTCAATTAACATTGAGAAGCTTGTTCACTCTCACTAGTAATCAAACAAATAAAATGTAAATCACTGAGATACTGTTTCAAACTATCGAATTGCAGACATTTAAAAGAAAAGTAGCTGGGCAAATTCATAACCTCCTTTAAAAGGGGAGTAGTTAAATGAGGTATAGTAGAGTGATTAAAGTACGTTCTAAAGAATAGATGGCAGTGAGGAAATAATCACTGTAAATACATGAAAAATATCAGATATATAATTGGTGATCTGCAAGGAAATGAGGTGAAAAGTTAGTAGCATTTACTTCTGAAAGGTTGTGCAATTTTTAGATTTTTAAAATCTCAGTTTCCGAATTTTCTGCAATGATTATTACTGTTATTATCAGTAAAAATGAGAAAACAAAATTATGTGTATGTGCACTCATGCATGAATGCACACCTATAATCATCTTCTAGAGTTACTTGTTCTTAGCTACAGCAAGAGTATAATCTACCACAAAATGACAGCAGCGTGCTTTATTGAGCTGCAGCTGTGCATATGGCCTGTTTTTTCTTTTTCTTTTTTTTTTGTAAACCTGTACTTCTTGTTTGGTTTTCTTTATTATTGATATTTGATATTATAAATATAAATATTATAGATATTTGCAGATTACATGTTTCCAGTTGCCCAGCCACAAATATCAGTGGTGGTATATGCACTATCTACTACACTCATTTAGGACATAAATTTACATAACAGAAAGGCTACTGTTTTTGTAATTTAAATACACACGGCTATTTTATTCTATGGGAGCAAGCAGAACTTAGTTTAAACTGGTGTTTTCTCTGTAGACCTGGGAGTAGAATTTTACCCAGGAATGCACTATTTTATGATTTTATAGTGAATAGTATCTGTGACAAGCATGCATTACATTACTACTTGCTGAGTCATGAATACTACCAAGTAAATATCTCAACTTTATAAATTTTAATGCAATTTTTATTTTTGAATTGATCTTGTGTCTTTGATAGAATATACCTAAAAGGCTTAAAGTGCACAGACTGAGCAGTTTTCTTTTATGTAATGATGCAAAGTGTATATGAATAGTAAGTAATCTGACTCAGCAGAGAGACAAGAGTTCATAGCCAAGAGATTTGTGCTTTGAGCTTTGGAAATAGCTCTTATTATGTATTTTTGATCTTGGGTGGGCTATTAACTATGAGTCTCGGTGTCCTCATCCATAAAATGGTATTAATAGCACCTGCCTTTTTTGATTTTCGGGTTTAGAGACTTGAAAAGTAAACAATAATACATGGAAGTTCTCTAACACCTTCTGTGCCCAGCTTGACCACATACTTAGCTTTTTGGTAATGAGCACAATTAAAGTGAACCAAGGGGGAACAAGTTGCCGAATTAATTTGGGGTTAAAGTAATTGTCTTCACACTGTGTCATAGCCTAATTTAGTCCAAGCATTCTGTAAGTATGTGTGTCTATTTAAGAAATTAGCTGAGGGTGGCTGATATTGAATGTCAGTTTATCTCAGCTGTGGGAAAACAATCCCTGTATGTACCCTATCTGTGCTTGTGAGTCCACAGTGAGATTTTGTATAAAAAACAGCATGTTTATGTTTACAAGACTGAAAATGCATGAAGTTAATAAACATCTCAAATAATTCTTTCTTCCTGAAAGCTTTCCTGCTCTTCTGGCATTCTACTTTGTAACATTCAGTTTCACATTTACTTTCCTTGTTACATTGCAAACTCCATGGGGTCAAAGCGTATGTTAGTTTTGCATACTACTGAGTCTGTTGTGTCCATTATAGTGCTTGATACATAGCAGATGCTCAACAATTATAATAGTAATCACACACACACACACACACACACACACACACATATATATATAAAATATATAAAAACAATTGACAGACTCATTAAGTCCCACCACCCACCTCATAGTTCCTAGCATAGTGTCAGGTACTTATTACGTGAACAATAAATAGTGACTGCATCTTCTTCATATTATTTAGGATGGGTCTCTAGGAGTTCAGTAACTTATTGTTTTATAGTAAATCAAAATATTAATCCTTATATGACACTCAAATGCATGCCTACAGTATTATACTTAAGTTGGATACTGTCCTCAATAATTTATATATATACATGTGCCTAAATTTTTTCCATGCATTGAAAGTGACTAGTCAAGAGATGAATATGAAAGCAGTGATAAAAGTTTTGGAACAATACAATCTAACTTAGGGCTTGAGGCTCATTTGAATTCCCTAATTATCCTGATCTAGATGTTCAAGCTTGTACCTTTCCCTGAGGGTCTTGGTTATTTTTCCTAATAGACTCCCCAGTCTTTTTAATCAAACAAGTCTTCAACATTAAATATAAATCTCATCTTAAAATTGAAGTTGCATGTATTTGAGTAAAAGTCTAAAGCTACTTCTACTAATTCCTAACTTCAGGGAATAATTTGCCCAGACATTAGCAATGTGCTGGGCCTACATCTGAGCTACAGTGTATTTACTTACCATAATTAGTGATTTAAAGTAAGAGAATTTTCCCACTTGGAGTAAAAGAACATCAAAAATAAATGCTATAATTCAGTGAAGTTTGTATGAAAAGAATTTATGCATGGTATTCATGACACCTTCTAAATTAGTGCAGCAATACATTATATTTTATCTCTGATTTAACTGTTTTTATAAAATAGCAAGATTATAAAAATTCCCAGTTAACCTACATTAAAAACAGCATTAAAATCTGTAGTAGCTAAAGGACATATTATCAATAAATTCCACGATATGTGCTTACAATTTTTTTCCAATGTTGGATGATTGATACTTCATTTTCTAATCTCTTTCAGACACAACAATCTGGATGGTAAACTGTAATTCAATATCTCCAAATTTATGTTTGGTTTTATTTGCCTCAAATTATCATCTTGTGTGTGTGTGTGTGTGTGTGTGTGTGAATGTGTGTGTATATGTGTGTGTGTAGCAGAGAGATGGAGAGATAATAAATAAATAAATAAATAAATAAATGAAACAAACCTTGTGAAATAATAACTATGCTTTGGAAGATAGGGCTTGTTTCCCTCTTGGTATAGTCTCTTCATAATCTTATTTTTATTTTTAAATTTTTTGAGGGGGACATAGTAGGTGTATATATTTATGGGGTACATGAGATGTTTTGATATGGGCATGCCATGTGGAATAAGTCAATCATGAAGAATGGGGTATCCTTCCCCTCAACATTTATCATTTGAGTTACAAAAAAATACGGTTATACTCTTTGATTACTTTAAAATGTATAATTAAGTTATTATTGACTATAGTCATCTTGGTTGCTATCAAATTGTAGGTCACAATCATTCTTTCTATGTTTTTTTTTTTAAACCATTAACTATCCCGACCTCCCTACCAGGCCCCCACTACCCTTCTCAGCCTCTGATAACCATCCTTCTTCTCTCTCTGTCCATGAGTTCAATTGTTTTTATTTCTAGATCTCACAAATAAGTGAGAATATGCGATGTTTGTCTTTCTGTGTCTGGCTTATTTCACTTAACATAATGATCTCTAGTTCCATCACACTGTTGGAAATCACTGGATCTCATTCTTTTTGTATGGCTCAATAATACTCCATTGTGTATATGTATCACATTTTCTTTATCCACTTATCTGCTGATGGACACTTAGGTTGCTTCCAGACCTTTTATTTTTCCAAAAAACTCAAAACTGAGCTGCAATATGATTCAGCAATCTCACTGCTAGGTATATACACAAAAGAAAGGTGATCAGTATATTGAAGAGATATCTGCACTCCCATGTTTGTTGCAGCACTATTTACAATAGCCAAGATTTGGAAGCAACCTAAGTGTCCATCAACAGATGAATGCATTAAAAAAATGTGATACATAGACACAGTGGAGTACTATTCAGCCATAAAAAAGAATGAGATCCAGTCATTTGCAACAATGTGGATGGAACCGTAGATAATTGAATTAAGTGAAATAAGCTAGGCAACAAACATAGAAGTGCAGATACCTTTTTGATATACGGATTTCATTTCTTTTGGGTATATACCCAGCAGTGGGATTGCTGGATCACACAGTAGCTCAATTTTCAGTATTTTGAGGAACCTACAAACTGTTCTTCATATTGGTTATACTAATTTACATTAGCACCAATATCGTATAAGGGTTTCGTTTTCTCCACATCCTCACCAGCATTTTTTATTGCCTGTCTTTTGGATATAAGCTATTTTAACTGGGGTCAGGTGATATTTCATTGTACTTTTGATTTGCCTTTCTCTGATGATCAATGATATTTATGCTATTTTCATTTGCCCATTTGCCATGTGTATGTCTTCTTTTGAGAAATGTCTCTTCAAATCTTTGGTCCATTATTTGATAGGAGTATTAGATTTTTTTCCTATAGAGTTGTTTAAGCTCCTTACATATTCTGGTTATTAATCCCTTGTCAAAAGAGTAGTTTGAGAATATTTTACATTTCCTTTTTTTTGCTGTCCTCTTCAATTCCTTTCATCAATGTTTTATTGACGAAACTATGAAATCATGTTTTATAGTTTTCACTATAGAGCTTTTTCACTTTGTTGGTTAATTCTTAGATATTTAATTTTATTTGTGGCTATTATAAATGAGATTACTTTTTAAATTTCTTTTTCAGATTGCTTATTCTTGGCATATAGAAAATGCTACTGATTTTTGTATATTTATTTTGTATCCTGCAACTTTATTGAATTTTTTATTAGTGCTAATTGTTTTCTTGTAGAGTCTTTAGATTTTCTAAATAAAAGATCATATCATTTATACACAGGGATAATTTGACTTCTTCCTTTCCAACTTGGATACCCTTTATATCTTTCTATTGTCTGATTGCTCTAGCTAGGATGTCTAGTAATACATTAAATAAAAGTGGTGACAGTGGGCATCCTTGTTGTGTTCCAGGTCTTAGAGGAAAGACTTTCAGTTTTTTTCCTATTCAGTTGATACTAGCTGTGGGTCTGTCGTATATGGCTTTTATTATGTTGAGGTGTGTTCCTTCTACCTCCACTTTTTCAAAGGTTTTTATCATAATGGGATGTTGAATTTTATCAAATGCTTTTTCAACATCAATTGAAATGATCATATGGATTTTATCCTTTATTCTGTTGATATGATGGATCACATTGATCAATTTGCATATGTTGAAGCATCCTTGCATCTCAGGGATAAATCCCACCTTATCACGGTGAATAATCTTTCTAATATATTGTTAAATTTGATATACCAGTATTTTGTTGAGGATTTTTGCATCAATATTCTCCACAGATATTGGCCTGTAGTTTTCTGTTATTGATGTGCCCTTACCCAGTTTTGTTATTAGGGTAATACTGGCCTTGTAGAATGAGCTGGGAAGCATTCTCTCCTCCTCTGTTTTCTTTAATAGTTTGAGTAGGATTTGGTATTGTTTCTTCTTTAAGTGACTGGTAGAATTCGATAGTGAAGTCATCAGGTAGTGCGCTATTTTTTACCGGAATAATTTTTATTATGACTTCTATCCTGTTACTGGGTCTATTTGGGTTTTGATTTTCTTCCTGGTTCAATCTTGGTAGGTTGCATGTATGCAGAAGTTTGTCCATTTGTTCTTGATTTTCCAATTTAATGGCATATAGTTGCTCACGGCAGTCACTAATGATCCTTTGAATTTCTGCAGTATCAGTTTTAATGTCTCCTTTTTCATTTCTGATTTTATTAACTTCATCACCCTGCATTTTAACTTTTTGTTGTTTCTATTTATATACTTTTGTATTGTGTGTTAAAAAGTTGTTGTAATTATTATTTTGATTGGCTCATCATTTAATCTTTCTACTTAGAGTAAGAGTAGTTACACATCACAATTACATTGTTATAATATTCTGCATTATTCTGTGTGCTTACTATTACCAGTGAGTTTTGTACCTTCAAGTTATTATTAATTGGTGATTAATATCCTTTTCTTTCTGATTCAAGTACTTCCTTTAGTATTTCTTGTAGGACAGGTCTGGTATTGATTAAATTTCTCAGCTTTTGTGTGTCTGAGAAAGTACTTATTTCTCCTTCATGTTTGAAGGATATTTTTGTCAGGTATGCTATTCTAGGATAAAAACTTTTTGTCCCCTCTCTCCTAGCCTGTCAGGTTTCAACTGAAAAGTCTGCTGCCACACCTATTGGAGCTCTATTTTATGTTATTAGTTACTTTTTTCTTGCTGCTTTTAGGATCCTTTCTTTATCTTTGACCTTTGGGAGTTTGATTATTAAATGACTTGAGGTAGTCTTTGGGTTGAGTCTGCTTGGTGATGTATAATCGTTTTTTGAACTAGGATATTGATACCTATCTTTAGTTTTGGGACGTTCTCTGTTATTATTACTTTAAATAAAGTTTCTACCCATATGTCTTTCCCTGCCTCCTCTTTAAGGTCAATAACTCTTAGATTTGCTTTTCTGAGGCTATTTTCTAGATGCTATATGCATGCTTCATTTTTTTAATTCTTTTTTTTCTTTTGTCTCCTCTGACTGTGTATTTTCAAATAGCCTGTTTTCAAGCTCACTAATTCATTCTTCTGCTTGATAGATTCTGCTGGTAAAAGACTCTTATGCATACTTCAGTATGTCAGTTGCATTTTTTCAGCTCCAAAATTTCTGCTTGATTCAGTATAATTTTTTCAATCTCTTTGTTAAATTGTTCTGATAGAATTCTAAATTCTGTGTGTTATCTTGAATTTCTTTGAGTTTCCTCAACATAGCTGTATTAAATTTTCAGTCTTAAAGGTCACATATGTCTGTTTCTCCAGGATTGTTCCCTGGTGCCTTATTTAGTTCATTTGGTGAGGGCATGTTTTTCTGGATGGTGTTGATGCTAGCAGATGTTCTTCAGTGTCTTGGCATTGAATAAATAGGTTATTTATTGTAGTCTTCACTGGCTGGGCTTATTTGTAGCATCCTTCTCGGGAAGGCTTTCCTGATATTGAAAGGACTTAGGTGTTGTGACCTAAGCTCTATATGCTTTAGGGGACATACCAGGCTCATTAATGCTGTGATTTTTACAGACTTTTAGAGGTACTGCCTTAATGTCCTGGACAAGATCCAGGAGAATTCTCTGGATTATAAGGCAAAGACTCTTGTTCTCCTCACTTATTTTCTCCCAAGCATACACAGTCTCTCTCTCTGTTCTGCACCCACTAAAGCTTGGGGTGGAGTGACATAAGCACCCCTGTTGCCACCACCACTATGACTGCACTGACTCAGACCTGATGCCAGCACAGCACTGGGTCTTACTCAAGGCCTGCTGGAACCATTCCACAGCTTCTGCCTATGTTTCCTCAAGGCCCTGGGGCTCTACAATTAGCAGGTCGAAAAGCCAGTTGGGCTTCTGTCCTTCCCTTCAGGGTAGCAAGGGCACCCAGGCCCTGGGTGGGTCCAGAAGTTCTGGCTGGGAGTCAGGTACTAGATTTAACTCCTTGGAAATCTACCTGATGTCCTACTGTATTGCAGCTGAGCTGCCACTTAAAGAGTGGGAAGATGCCATCCTCCCACTCTTTTTTCCCCTTTCCAAAGGCTGAGGAGCCTCACGCCAAAGCCACCGCCACCCGAGTCCACAAGGAGTACTGCCAGACTACAGCAGATGTTACTTAAGGCCCATGGTTTTTTAAGTCAGCTTATGGTGAACGCTGCCTGGCCTGTTACTCATCCTTCAGGGCAGTGGGCTCCCATGTGGGCCAGGGCAGGTCCATGAATGCCATCCAAGAGTCAAGAGCCCACTAGGTGCTTTAGCTCCCTCTGGCTGTGCTGGTATCTACGGTGCAAGAAAAAGTCGCCTTAACTATTCCCTCTGCTTTTCTTAAACAGAAGGAGTTTTGCTGCTAATATGCTGAGTCTCTCCCGAAGCCAGGAATTTTGAGAGGCTCACCAAGGCCCTTGATGTAGTACCTGGGTATCACTATTCCTTATTCAGGGCCCAAATGCTCTTCAGTTAGCAGGTGATAAATGGTTCCAGGACTGGGTCCTTTTCTTCAAGGCAGCGAGTTCTCTTCTGGCCCAGGGTATGTCTAGAAATGTCACGTGGGCACTGGGGCCTGGAACAGGCATCTCATGACTGAACAGTGCTCTACCCTGCTGTGGCTGAGTGTGTAACCTAGATGCATCTTTGTAATATTTTTGATCTATTATTTGGCAAAGACAACTAAACATACCCACTAGTGTATTATTTCTGGTGAGATTAAAGTTTATATATATATATATGTTTATGTATATATATAAATTTATGTATAGATAAATATATATTTACATATATAAATAATATGTATATAAACATACATTATATAATATAATTATATATCATATATAATATAATAATATAAGGTAGACATTATATAATATATAAATATATTATATATCATATATAATATAATAATATAAGGTAGACATTATATAATATATAAATATATTATATATAATATATATAATATAGACAATATTTTTATAAAATATATATTGTATGTAAATTTATATAAATATGTATATATTTATATAAATATATAAAAACATATAAATATATATAAATATATTTATATAAATTTACATATAATATATATTTGCCTAGTGCCTTTGTTCATCTCAGTTATTGCTGGGTTAGTGAAAGTGATGCAAACATTCTCGACCCTGCCCACAGGAATGACTGCAGAGTTCAGTGTTTAATTGCTTTGAATATCATTGAAAATGACTTTTCATTTTGGGTATTATGGCTTAAGTAGTAGCTATATTTTTACATAAATATTTATGTATATAAAGTTTTATATATATATAAATATATATACATTTATATATACAAAGACTTTATATATATAAAACACTTGAATGCTTCATTCTTTAACAACCACAAAAGTACCCCAGGACATCAAAATAGTTTTTTCCAGTTTTGAGGAAAATGAGTAGTATACTTGAAGGGCTTTGCCAGCATCATGCTGCTAAATGTTTACCTGCGTGCCAGTTAAATGGTCTCAGGTGAATTTACTTTTACCCCCTCCAGAAGCAGGACAATTGTAGAAATTTTCACTGCAGGCTTCACAATATGCACCACAATATCTCAGTGCAGCAGAACTGTCACTGTGGAGTGGGTCTGAAGAGCAGTCAAAGAAAAGTTAAATTGCTTTCCCTTAGGCTTGCTCAGTTAACTTTGGAGAATATTTCCATATTTGTGTATGAAATCACAACTTGTCCTCAGGATTGAATCCTGAGGAGAAAGTCATTCCTCAGTCTGTTTTTGCTGACGATATGCTGACTCATGACAGCTTCATATCTGGACAGTGTTTTCATCCCATGTGACTGAATGGCAAAATATCAAGTTCAATATTTTAACTTTTAAACAAAGAAAAATTCTGGAAAGACTTTTGCTTCTGACCCTTGGACTCACTTAATCCATCATGCATTCACTCATTCATTTCCTTCAAAACACATTTGTTAAGTACCAATTATGGTTCAGATTTTACATAAGATGTTGCAGATATGGCAAAGAATACAAAAAATCCTGCCTTAGTGAGCTCAGAATCTAGTGAAGAAAATGAAATATAAATAATATTAATACAAAGTTATAACTACAGCAGCATGTTTAAAAACACAACTTAAAACAACAAATAGTTATCCGAAGCTGGATCTTCAAGGTTCTTCACAGAAAAACAGAGTAAGGCCCACAGAGGTTTAAAATGCTTCCTTCCTGGAAGTGAAATCTCAGGGCTATGAATGTTTAAAGGAGGATAGATTAGTCTACCTTGGGTGTTCGGGAGATGGACCGTCTATGAGGAGAAGGAATTACACAGATGAAAAAATGACGTCTCAGTGAAGAGAAGGGTAACAAAGGCTTAAAGGTGAGAAGATGATTTTATATCTATCTCAAGGCCGTGCTGTAAAACATGCTATGAATCTTCTTCCC
Source organism: Chlorocebus sabaeus (assembly GCF_047675955.1). NCBI lineage: Eukaryota > Metazoa > Chordata > Mammalia > Primates > Cercopithecidae > Chlorocebus > Chlorocebus sabaeus. The sequence goes on along the minus strand of NC_132933.1, from coordinate 14,214,086 downwards.
TTAGCGAGTATGAGCAGTAAAGCATTACCATGGTGTTTTTTGTAGATAAATGGGATACTTTTCAGAATGATTGTCAGTTGCATATTCCAAGTCACTATTACCACCCAAATGTGTAGAGTTGTTGAGGCCAAGATCCCAGGTTAAGACAAACAGCTCCATTTTGTCCTGCAGTCATAGGTAGTGCCACTAACACTGCCCAAGAGCCTCAGTGGTCCCTGGTCACAGAAAATCCCATGAAGAGATGGAGCCAACATCCTCCCTGATAAATAAAATTAACCCCCTCAATCACGTGGATGGGGTGAGCGGAGGGCAGTACCATACTCACATAAGGATATCACCTTTAATCCTAGGCTATGATACCTGCCAGTGGTGACACTCTATAGCTCAATTTACTTATCTTTAGTCTTCTGCAGTGTCAAAAAGGTTATAGCCATTTATTTAATTCAGCAGTAGATTGTTGAGTAAATGCATTGTCTATTGTCATTAGGATTTGGTCTTGCACATAAATGCACGTTGTACAAGGTTGCTTCTCCAAGCTACTTACGACAAAGTACAGTAAATTAAAATAGTTTTCTCTCCTATCTACTTTAAGTATCATTACTTTTTGACTGTCCCTCATGGAATTATAGAACTTTTAATGAAGAAAATATTTTAGTACAGTATTTTTCAAAATGTGGTTGGAGAGCACCTATCTCAGGCATCCTGTTCTTATGATCTAGATTTTAGGGTCATTGTTCGGTCTGACTGAATTAACCTGTGAAGATGGGGCCCAGAAACCTACTTACTGAATAAGCTTCTCGGGTGATCTTATGTAAATGAAAATTTGACAACATTACTTTCAATGATAGTTTAACTCCATCATTTCACAAAGCAGTAATATGCAGTTCAAAAAGGGAATGTGACTTATCTAGGGTTACAAAGCAAATTACCCACTGACCTTAGACTTCCCCAAGCCTCTGAGATCTCAGTCCAGGGTTTTTTCTAGCAATACAGTAGTTTCCCCCCATCATATGTCTGTTGTGCAAAATGTCCAGAAGAAATGCTTTTAATGATCAACTATCAGTACATGAACTCTTTTAAAATTATCAAGGACACTTTTTAGAGTGATTATTTAGAATACACCTATGGCAATAGTTTAACATTCCAGAGAACTGTCTGAGAATGTAGCGTCAGCATGGAATCTTTGTACACAGAAAATATTAAGGAAATGTAACTGACAAAGTTTGTCATGTGGTCTCAATATAGACCTGTCATTTGTGCCTAAACTTTGTACAGGGAAGATGGAGTTGTAGAAAATGATGCTGAGAAACCAAATACCATAAATTAACTAGCCTATTCGTAAGACTGAGACTCTTGTCCACTTTGTATGCTTTCTTCGTTAAAATCACTGGGCCTGGTGCCTTTGTTCATCTGAGTTATAGCTGGGTTAGTGAAAGTGATGCGAACATTCTCGATCCTGCCCACAGGAATGCCTGCAGAGTTCAGTGTTTAATTGCGTTGAAAATCGATGAAAATGATTTTCGTTTTGAGTATTATGGCTTAAGTGATAGCTATCAGTTAAAATGGGCAATGTTTTGAAAACCCGAATAACAGTTTTTCTATAGGCTCTAAAAAAAGTCAAGACCCAGTGGTTGAAAACTCTTAAAATGATTTTACTTCTGAACAAATGTAAACTTTGGGTACCAAAAAATTGGAGCTTTTATCCATGTTTACATGTAATGGAGTTTTCTGGAAAAAAAATCACCTCACGGGTAGATTGTTTAATTTTTAAGAAAGTGTCTCTACAGAATAATGATTCCTGACCAGGTGGCTTCAGTTTTAAGTAAGACTTTCTTTTTTTCTTAAAATGACAGAGGTTTTGAACCTGAGAAGAGTGGCCTTTTATTGGTACTGCCAGGTTCTGTAACCCTGTCCATGTATTCTACAAGTCATCTGATCTGATAAAGCACTCTCACAGATTCCAAAATGAATACACAGAGATTTGGGACGTATTGTTTTGTAAATTAAACTTTTGTATTTTAAATTCTTGGACTTAACTTTTGTCAATCTTTCAACTTTATATTGAGATGGGAGAGAAGGAAAAAAAAAAATCACTTTGCCTCAATTGAAATATTCCCCACATGTGCTAATTATCTCAGCTGATAGTTGGAAATGGGCTTCTGTAACCATTAAAAAATCCGACAAATGGGGCCAGGTTTTGTGGAGGGACTTCTAAGCAACATCTCTTTTGATAAAAAAAACCCATCTCACTGGGGAGAAGTGGGGATGATTAATGGGTATAAAAATATAGTTACAATGAATAAGATCTAGTATTTAATAGTACAGCAGCGTCACTACAGTCAACAGTAATTTATTGTACATTTTAAAATAATTAAAAGAATATAATAGGAGTGTTTATAATTCAAGTAAGTGATAAACTCTTCAGGTGATAGATACCCCATGTACTTTGATATGATCATTACACATTGTATGCCTGTGACAGAGTATCTCATGTACTCCATATAAATACATACACCTACTATGTACCCATAAAAATTAAAAATTAAAAAATTCCACTCCATTGTCTTTGATTTCCTGCTGTGTGTGCTTTAGGGCCCCCTATTTTATGGGCTCTTACTCAGTTTCTAATTTCATATCATTAATATAATCTAAAATGTGAGATAATCACCAAGTGCCCATGCCTTGATGATTACTCTCTTTATGTCACTTTCATTTTTGAAATAAAGAAGGTTCAAACACAGCTAAAGCCCCTTTTATTATCTGCAAAAAAATCACTATGTAGGATTCAATGATTTGCAAAATCTTTTCCCAATTCAACATCATGTGGTTAGGCCTAGGGCACATTTAAATCTGTTTTATCTGTCTTTTTTGGTATGTATTTGTAAAAGGGTGATAGTTAATATTTTGTTGTGTTAGAAAAGAACTGCATCCCCACATTCTCAAGTGAGGAGATAGTAGATTTCAAGTTAGAACATATTGTAATGAAAAGACTATTGTAAAAGCCCTTTTTATAATAAGCACCACTAAATGTAATGCATTAGGTCGTATATTTGTATCTTTGTTTTTAATATCCGTATATGAACAGTGTGTAAAAAGTATATAAGTGTTCTCATTTGCAATCTCATTTTGATTACCATTTTATTTTTAAGAGAGAAGCTCAGAAATATAGGTAAAATCAAACCATACACTGTTACTATGGTTATCGTCTGTTTAATGGAAGCATTTGAAGAATATTTATCCTTGACATTTTCAAATGAAGTTCAGTGAATTGTGCGCAGGGGAATACAAATGGATGCATTCATCCTTACTTGAGACAAAGAATATGGCTTTGTTAAACACTCTTAAAACTTTACATTCTCAGCCAGGCATTAAAATCTAGTTTTATGATTCAAAAATAATTAATAATTTAAAAATATGATTACAAATATTTTAGGCCAAAATATGACATTCATCATCAAAACAAATTTAAGACATTAGAAATATACCTAATGTTTTCATTTTTTCAAAAAGTATTGGTAAATGAAGAAGTTAGATCATGAATGGTAGCATTAGGTTAGAGTTTTAATTTGTTATGAAATATGAAGGTTATTTATCTCTTCCTCTACCATTTTCTTAAGAAATCATATTAGAAGCATATGAGCAGGTTACCCTTTGCACAGTGCTCTAGATTGTTGTATAGATAAGTTGATGACACTTCCATTTTTCACTTTCCTTTATTAGGATATCATCCTTTGGGTGCTTTCCAGTCTACCGGTGAATGACAAACACTGCTATATCGAGAGTGTGAGAAATTGAATACCATACAAGTTGTCAGACATCTAAGACAGAAGATCCCTGCAAGCAGTGAGGAGAGATTGGATACATTCATTGGAATTACAGTCGTGACAAGCAATAGGGCTACCACTGAAGACAACCTTTGTCTTCTTGTTAGTGAAGTGAGTGTTCCTAATTCAACGTTATAAAAACTCTAATGAGATGCATTCTGAGTTACTCTCCTTGTAGGTTTATTGCTTATGCAGGTGTATAAAATGTTGACAGATGAAACTACTCTGAGGAATCCAAACATATATTCTTCGAATAGGTTATATTAATACCATAGCTTTCTATTAAAGAGCCCAGAAACTGCAGTGTGGCAAAAAGTCACATGCAATAGACAACTTACTGAATGATGTTTAAAATGTTCTTTATGTAACAAACTTGCACATTGTGCACATGTACCCTAGAACTTAAAGTATAATAATAATACAAAAATGTTCTTTTAAAGAAACAAAAAAGGAGGGAAGAGAATGGAGGTTGTGATGTGATAAGAAGGCAAGGAAGAGCTGGAAGCAAACGCCAACAACAGATAAACGACATGATTCAAAAACAAAGGGTTTAAAGACACCAGAGGTAACATTTTTCTTCTAAGCCACTGTTGCTTCTGCTGGTTGTATGGCTAATTGATATGGTTCGTTGATTGGTTGGTTGGTTTTAGCCAAGTTTATTAATGGGAAGAATTCTAAAATAGTTTTGCAACCTTGAAGAACCAGTTAAACAGATAATTATTTTTAAGCTGTAAATTGAGATGTTATATTCTTTTGGCATTTAAGCATGCTACGTTTGGGCCATTCAAACAAAGCAAAATGATATTTTTAAAAGTTGGGTTTATTGAGGTATAATTTACATCAAATGAAATTCACCCTTTTAAGCTGTACAATTTTATGAGCTTTAAAAAATGTGCAATCTACTCATCTGACAAAGGGCTAATATCCAGAACCTACAAAGAACTCAAACAAATTTATGAGAAAAAAACAAACAACCCCATCAAAAAGTGGACAAAGGATATGAACAGACATTTCTCAAAAGAAGACATGCATACAGCCAACAGACACATGAAAAAATGCTCGTCATCACTCGCCATCAGAGAAATGCAAATCAAAACCACAATGAGATACCATCTCACACCAGTTAGAATGCCGATCATTAAAAAGTCAGGAAACAACAGGTGCTGGAGAGGATGTGGAGAAATAGGAACACTTTTACACTGTTGGTGGGATTGTAAACTGGTTCAACCATTGTGGAAAACAGTATGGTGATTCCTCAAGGATCTAGAACTAGAAATACCATATGACCCAGCCATCCCATTACTGGGGATATAACCAAAGGATTATAAATCATGCTGCTATAAAGACACATGCACACATATGTTTATTGCAGCACTATTCACTATAGCAAAGACTTGGAATCAACCCAAATTTCCATCAGTGACAGACTGGATTAAGAAAATATGGCACATATACACCATGGAATACTATGCAGCCATAAAAAAGGATGAGTTTGTGTCCTTTGTAGGGACATGGATGCAGCTGGAAACCATCATTCTCAGCAAACTATTGCAGGAACAGAAAACCAAACACCCCATGTTCTCACTCATGGGTGGGAATTGAACAATGAGATCTGGAGGGGGAACATCACACACTGGGGCCTATTATGGGGAGGGGGGAGGGGGGAGGAATGGCATTGGGAGTTATACCTGATGTAAATGATGAGTTGATGCGTTGGTGGGTGCAGCACACCAACATGGCACAGGTATACATATGTAACAAACCTGCACGTTGTGCACATGTACCCTAGAACTTAAAGTATAATTTTAAAAAAATGTGCAATCTACTTTTAGATAATTTCCGTCACACCAAAAATTTCCTTCATATCCCTTTATAGTCAATCCTCTCTTCCTATAGCCAGTCCCCAGCAGTTACTGGTCTGCATTCCTGTAAGTTTACTTTTTCCAGAATGTCATATCAATGAAATCTTGCAATGTGTAGCTTTTTGTAAATGAAAGGTGTCCTTTGCTTGATATAATGCTTTTTAGAGTCATCCGTGTTGTTGCATACAACAACTGTTTTTTGGGATATGATAATATATATTCTTTGTAAATGAGTTTAAAACTGCAATGCAACTCTAAAGAAATATCTGCTCACACGTGTAATCCTAGCACTTTGGGAAACCAAGGTGGGCGGATCACGAGGTCAGGAGTTCAAGACCAGCCTGGCCAATATGGTGAAACCCCATCTCTACTGCAAATACAAAAATTACTTGAGTGTGGTGGCGCATGCCTGTAATCTCAGCTACTCAGGAGGCTGAGGCAGGAGAATCGTTCTAACCCGGGAGGCAGAGGTTGCAGTGAGCCAAGATTGTGCCACTGTACTCCAGCCTGGGTGACAGAGTGAGACTCCATCTCAAAAAAAAAAAAAAAAAAAAAAAAAAGAAATATAATCACTAATCCTTATGCAAGGATAATCACCACTCACCGATTTTAAACATTTCTGTTCAGGTTTCTCTTTATGCATATACTGTTTCTGATACACATGCACACACATACACATACACACATCATTCTTAAACCTTCTATCATATCTATATGTAATGTTGTAGTTTTTCAGACAACATTGTATTAAATTATTTCTCACGTCATTACTGTCTTTGTGAGCCTAATTTTAAGGCCTGCAAATCGCACATCGTATGTCAGTTATTTAGCCATTCTGATATTTTTAGATATCTTGCAATTGTTTCCAATTTCTTACTATCATAATGGAACAGTGAACATCTTCAGACGTAATGCATCAAAGAAATAGAGACTTTAGGTGTCAAATGGTCACAGATACTTTTAGTCTGAGTATAAAAGAGGGGAATCTGATGTGGATAGGTGTGATAAATGCAAAAGAAAGAGTACATTACCAGAAAAATTGGTCTGATAAGATAGATGCATTATAATAGAAGCAATATTATAGTACAAAACACAGACTCAAAAACTGCACAAACAAGCAAACAAACAGAAGAGTATACAGAAATAAATTTCCTGCACTGAATTAGGCATTAAGCATTTGACTTATTATCTCATTTAACTCTTGCAAAAATCTTACGAGGTAATATGGTAGGCACAATACCCTCCAACAAAATGTCCTCACACTATCCTCCAGAACCTGTCAATATGATACGTTACATGACCAAAGGAGTTTTGAAAATATAATTAAAGTTAGAGACCTTCAAATAGGGAGAGTACCATGGATTATGCAGGTGAGCTGTAAGCAACATTAGCCCTTAAAAGCAGAGAACTTTCACTGGCTGGAATGGGTTATGTCAGAAGGAGAGGTCAGAGGGATCCTAAGTATGAGAAGGACTCAATACATTTTTGCTGGATTTGAGGGTGGAGTGGCAAGGTGACAAGGAATACAGTTGGTATTAAGGATCTGAGAGAAACTCCAGGCTGATAGTAAAAAAGGAAGCGAGAACCTCAGTCATACAACCACAAGAAACTGAATTCTCTCAATGACCTGAAGGAACTTACAAATAGATTCTTGCCCACAGTCTTCAGATAAGAGTCCGGGTCACTGCTGCCTCGAATTTGGCTTTCCGAGACCCAAAGCAGAGAAACCAACCAAGCCCACATGAACTTCTGACTTGCAGAACTGTGGAAAATCAATCTGTGTTGTTTTAATATGCTACATGAGGCTATTTGTTATGGCAGCAATGGAAAACTAATATAGTGAGGCCTTATTATTATCTCTACCTAATTAAAACTGCAAATGTGTAGCAGCGCAGTAACTTACTCAAGGTCACTTTGTGGTCCAGTCAGAATTTAATTCCAAGTCAAACCAACTTTGGGGACAATTTTAGTATATGTCATTTTTCATACAATCATTTCTTTTGTTGTTTTGAAGATGCATATGGTGTTCTTTGAATGATTTCTAAGTTTTTCACATTTCTTTTGTATCCACAGTTTTTAAGGATTTATTAAAATAATACTCTTTATATCTCTAATATTGTTCCAGGATTGATTATTTTATTGGTTATTTTCAAGAAACAGTCTTCAATTATTTTAATCAGCTCTACTGATTTTTCTGTATTCTATTTATTAATTTCCTCTACTTTTTAAGATTGTTTTTTAAACCTATTTTCTACATTGTCTAGTTGAAACTTTAGTTGATTTAATTTGTTCTCATTTTCCAATAGTAGCATTTAGTGCTAGGTAAGAAACTTCAGGTACTGCTTTGGCCATATATATTGAAATATATTGCCTAAAATTAATATCACCACACTTGCTTTATATGTGCTATAAAAATAATAGTATGATTTTAATTATACCTATATAGGTGCCTCTATATTTTATTAACAATTTAATATTAAATTATTCTGATATTAATAGACTGAGACATAGTCTTTTCAACTTTTCTGTGTTTTCTTATGTTGATTTCAATTTGCTTCATATTCCCCTTTCAAAGTATTTACTTAGTTTCTTGTTTTTAATGAAATTTTTCATTTACCTTGAGGCTTGGACATTATATTTACGTTTATATTATTCAAGTGTTGTCCTTAAACTTTAATACACACATTTAAATATATTTTTCTAAGATATATATATTTAATTTGTATCTATTTCCTCTCTCTTACAATACTAATTACCTCACATTCGGTGATACTTTATTGTGTGCTTAAACTTTGTATTGAGAATCTGTAATAGCTTGTCTTTACATTCTTTCCCTTTTAACTACTACTGACCTCAAGTGATTATTGTGGAAGGGCATGCTGTGATAGAGAGCTAATTTCCAGACTCTACCCTGTCCTTCTGGTTATTGCTAGTCTTCCTACTTTTTAACTTATTTACTGTTCCATTCTCGGGCTATACATCTTTGTTGCTTACTCCATGACCAAAAGGGAGAGAAGTAGGAAAGTAGAGAAAGAGCCACCTGTCTTGCTGCTTCTATTATGGTACCCTAAACATTCACAGTTAGTTCATTAGGAACCCCCTCCTCCACTTCACAATCTAGGACACCCCTGTGGTCTTTCCTACTCCTTTTCTATCTTTGTAACAGATTATTCTCATTTTGAGCTGTGGTTTCCTTTTCCATTGAATCTTATCTGCCTTTAGTACATCTGGTATTCCTCACTCCACAAAAGATGAAACTGAGACACAGAGAATTAAGTGTCTTATTCAATGTCACACAGATAGTGAGTGAGTGGCAGAACTGGGTTTTGAATCTAGGCAATCGGCTCCAGAATCCATACTTTTAACCATTGAACCATAGAGCTTTCCCTTTCTTCCTATAACCTCTTTCCGTTAAATCTCTCATTTTTAAAACGTGCTATTCCCTTCAAAAACAGTATTAATTTTCATTAAAATAAAGATAAAATCATAGTAATACAGCTAGAGATGAATACTTAATTCTTGTCTCTCCAGGGTGTCACTGTCTATTCATAGAAATATTTTTGACTCATTGCTACTACTGTACATTTTTACCTTAGTTTTTTTTTCCTTCTTATAAGCCATAATAAAGAAGAAAAGCCTCATTTTAATTAGCTGTGTATATAACAAGAGCAGCATATTTGATCATTTGGTGGTTTTAGAAATGAAAATAAAGTTGTTCCAATGAATATATAATCCATTAACTATGAATAAAACTAAAGCCAAATGCATCCAAAGAAAGAAAAGGGGTCGGTTTCTAGATGAAATATTTGTGGATAGTGAAGCATATATGTTTAAAAAGTGTTAGATATAAAAAAATTTAGTTTGATTCTCATGATCAATTTTTCTCCCACTGAATCTTCCTCTCACAGATATGTCAGAAGTGTTCATGGCTAAAGAGAGATGTTGGAAAGCAAATGAATCCTCATAGGTGTCTCACTTCAAAACTTTTAAAAATACCTGCAAAATCACCAAGAAGTTAGTTTACTTTGGGCCTTTATTTCTGTGTGCTTCCCATACAACTCAGGATACATCACCAGCTTCTCTTCCAAAGCAGTAAGATATTGAAGGCTCATATTTTTCTTCTGTGCATTGTGATCCAAGTGTGTTCATAAAATAAGATATAGTAAGGCCATTCTATGAAGTATTACAGTAAAATAAAAATCCAATGTTGAACGTGATTTTCCCTATAAGTCTCTGACCCCATTAGCTATATCCTTTCAACTCTGGAGTAGGGACTGCATTTTTGCTCAATGCTGTCACTATGGGAGATGCTCAAAAAATATTCTCCAATTCTTCACATTTTATTGAGGGTTCTTCCTTGAGTATGACAGCCAATCCACAACTTCTAACATGAAGTGATTGGGAAGCCCAGAGATACTGACTTATTCTTACAATAGGGACACAGCTTTGCAGCAATCCTATTCTAGTCCTTTTCTTGACAGTCTTGATGGAGGCAAGAGAGGTGATATTGGCCTGTAACTTATTGCCTTAACTCTACCAGCCTTTTTTGTTGTGACTTTGACTACCTTCAATTAAGTCATGTAACCACTTATTCTTCAGGTTTTCTTTGTTCTCAAGTGGAACAACTATTTCAGGAGCTTAAAGGGCTTTTGGAGAGCTAGAAATTCAGAAGTCGAGCAGAATCCAATTGTCTTTAGGACTATTTCCTTAGCACTGTGAATTTTATATCTTCATTTTTAACAGTACAAGAAAATTAAATTGATGGATAAGTTATAAATAATAGGAAACAAGAGACTAAAATAAACATGTAGAAGGACAAATCAACTGTAGTCAAGATTTGGTTAAGCTGACCAAGGCTTTCTTTTATGCAAAATATTAGGAAAATTATCCTGTGAGATAGGATTAAAAGGTGAGCTCTTTGGTCAGTGGAGTTTAATTGTCTAGGCTAGGCTGAGTGTCTTTCTATTCAAATTTGAGGCCAAAGGAGAAAGTGCTCTATTATGTAGGGTGAAAGCAGCAAGCGATTGGGCGAAGACTGTTAGCCAGCTGATGATGGTGCTCCTCAAACCTTGTGTGTGTGTGTGTTTTTTAATTATTATTATACTTTAAGTTCTAGGGTACATGTGCACTACGTACAGGTTTGTTACATATGGATACATGTGCCATGTTGGTGTGCTGCACCCATTAACTCGTCATTTACATTAGGTATATCTCCTAATGCTATCCCTCTCCACTCCCCGCCTCCGCACAATAGGACCCGGTGGGTGATGATCCCCTTCCTGTGTCCAAGTGATCTCATTGTTCAATTCCCACCTATGAGTGAGAACATGTTTGCAGGTGACATGATTGTATATTTAGAAAACCCCATTGTCTCAGCCCAAAATCTCCTTAAGCTGATAAGCAACTTCAGCAAAGTCTCAGGACACAAAATCAATGTGCAAAAGTCACAAGCATTCCTATACACCAGTAACAGACAGAGAGCCAAATCATGAATGAACTCCCATTCACAATAGCTTCAAAGAGAACAAACCTTGTGTTTTTAATGTGAACCTCTCTTCCTATTTCAGATTGAATACGACTGTCTCCAGACTCCCATTTCATCAACTTTATCTGATTTGTTTCCTCAAGGATACCATTAGGAGAAATATCTAATGTAAATGATGAGTTGATGGGTGCAGCACAACAGCATGGTACATGTGTACCTATGTATCAAACCTGTACGTCGTGCACATGTGCCCTAGAACTTAAAGTATAAAAAAAAAAAAAATCCACTCCTAGGGGTAGATCTAGTTGTTTGGGACCATATTCCATATACCCTAACCATGCCACTTCTGATGTCTTCTACTCAACCTACCTCTTTTTTCTGGCTCTCCAAATATTCTTCAGGTCTTACTCACATTTTTCATTTTAGCCTAATATCTGTAGCTCTGACCTATGCATTGTTTTTTAATTCAGAGTAATTTGTCTCCACAAATTGAATTTTGACTTTTGATCTCAAATCCTGCACACTGCTGAATCCAAGTTACATACCAATCTATCCTTACCCAATTGTTAGTTCTAGACATAAGTATGCATTACCCAAGTTCTCCTTCTGCCACCCTTTTGCTCGCCATATCTCATGTCTGTTGATAAACCTGCACTGACTTTGGATAATTTTTTGTTGTTATTCCTAATCCTTTTCTTTTATGACAAATAACATTATTTTATGATAAATGAAAATAGCCCTTAAAATACTTACCTGCCTGAACGGTAATTAATTGATAATATACACTTTAAAGTATTTTAAAACATAGGAAGATGAGAATATGTAGGATATTAAGATAATGTCAAATAAAAAAGGTTTTGATGTTTAAGTCATTTACATTGCTTTTCCTTTTTTATAGACATTATGGAACATGTACTTGAAATATTTTTCTCCTATATATGATAATCAAAATGTTTTAAATCTAGACTCATAATTTGAAAAACACTTTATGACCACTTATTCACTTAAGACTTGTTGGATCGTGTTTATTGTCATCTTCATTCCTTCTCTCTGTGTAATGTTTAAATGTGCTTTATACTATTAAACAAGTGAAGGATTGTGTGCTTATTTTGCAATTTGTGAAATAGCGTTGTACAATTTTTGGTGTCACTAGTGGAGGGATGAACTTTGCTTTTGTGTGGTATAATAACCTATAGTTTGAACCAAATATCTAATAATTTCTCCAGTTTGCACAATAGAACAAATATTTTATAAATTCTGTTTAATAATTTCAGACTTGGAACAGATAAATCTGGGTTAAATAAGCTAGTGTATAAATCCTGTTTTCTCCATTATAGAACTAAAATAAACTGAAACCAAAACTAAAATTTTACATCCATTTTCATTTTAACCTTACAATTCCATCAAATAGACAAGACAGACATTCACGTGAGCCTCAAATTAAGTGAATTATCCAAAGTCTCATCCTTTCTATGTAATAATCTCAGTGACTTAAACCCAGGGTTTTATTTTAAACCTCCAGATCCATTGTTTATTATCATTGTTTTGTTTATTGTGTTTTTTGTTTGCCTACAACATCTATACCCTCATTATTATTATTTTAAGGTCTCTTGTAATAAAAGTTGAAATATTCTATCTGCCCATCATCAAGAGTAATACTTTAATACCAGTGTTCACAGAAATAATTACATACATGTTCACAAAACAAAACTTGAGTAAAGACCATTTTTTTTCTTCTGTTTAGGGCATAATTAGAACAATATGTTTATGCTAAATTATAGCATCACAATTTTAATATTTTATTAGCAAACAATGAAGCATATTAATGTAAGTACTAGGGATTTTTAAAAATTATACTGAATTTAGCTGATGATATATAAGCTGTCTCTACATCTAAAAACTATAGAATATAGTCTCATTTATCTGATGATGCATTTTCATGCCTGATTGGTCAAACTGCACGGGTTAATCTTTATTAGGAAGACAGATGACACCAGTATCCAAAGGGCCATGTCAAAGAAATGACTTCAGACTAATTATTTCATGTGCCTTAACTATTGTGCTGCTTATAAGACAAATGAGGTTTAGTGGGAGAATGTTACATATTATATCATATAAGCAGTCTTATAAATGAAATATGTTATTTAAATCAACTATTCATTATTATTTTTTGTTTTTTGAGATGGAATTTGGTTCTTGTTGCCCAGGCTGGAGTGCAATGGCACAATCTCTGCTCACTGCAACCTCCGCCTCCTAGGTTCAAGTGATTCTCCTGCCTCCACCTCCCAAGTAGCTGGGATTACAGGCATGTGCTACCACACCTGGCTCATTTTGTATTTTTAGTAGAGACAGGGTTTCTCCATGTTGGTCAGGCTGGTCTCGAACTCCTGACCTCAGGTGATCCACCTGCCTCAGCCTCCCAAAGTGCTGGGAACACAGGCATGAACCACTGTGCCCAGCCAATTATTCATTATTGAATCATAAGTGAATGGTGAGTAGAAAGTCTCTAAGAAACAACAGAATGCTCCCGAAGAGGGACACGTTGTCACTGATTTTCTAATCTTGTATTTGTAGAGATTTGGTTCACTTCTCTATATAATTTTTCTGACTTAGTTTTTCCTCAGAACAAGGCATATCACAGGTCAGATAATTTTATGAGAAATAACTGAAGATCATTTAGAGCATAATTATGAATCCAAATGACACCATAAATATGCAGAATGGAAAATGGTACATTGCTTTGGAGGAAACAAATTTACAAGTACCTGTAATTCCTGTTTCTATGTAATTGTCCATTTTATGATACTACCCTATACTTATTATTAAGTCATATCACATTTTTGTAAAGTCTGACAAGCTGAAGAATGGTCTCGTGTAATTTAGCTGTTTTTGTATTTTATAGTAGTTGATTCTCAAGCCAATAAATATCAAGTTCAATTGCATATTAAGCATGTCATATTTTCCATTTTTCAAATAAGATGTTGCAGAAGACACTTTGACAATTTGAAATAGGCTAGCAGTTGTGAATAATCTCATTTTAAATGTTCAATATAGTTTGTACCTAATTTAAACCTGTTAGAAACTATAAGTTGAATAATGTCATGAATTTGCTATTATTGTTATTCTTATATATAAGAATATAAAAATTATTGCAATATTGTAATATAGTGAATAATTTTAAGGTGCATAAGTATATGTGTTTGTGTGTGCATGTGTGTATGTACATATAAAAACTGGCAAGATATGTTGAACAAGGTAAAAACAAGTGAAAGTAAATGGCTTCTCTGGGTATTACAGTAGGCAGGATTCTAAGATGGCCCCTAAGATTTCTGGCACCTCGTATATACACGCTTTTTCCCAGTTATTCAGTTAAACACTAACTTGGGTGTTGTTATAAAGAGATTTTGCAGATGTAATTAAAGTCCCTAATCAGTTGACCTTAAGATAGAAAATATGTGTGGGCCTTGCTTCATCAGATGAGACTTTAAATCTGGATCTAGAAGTCAAGAGATAGAAGTCAGAGATTCAATAGATGGATTCCACGTAAAAGACATCTATATTTCAAGCTTGGAGATGGAGGTAAAGAATATAGGTGGCTTCTAGGAGCTGAGAGTGGTCCCTAGTCACCAGCCAGCAAGAACACAGGGACTTCAGTCCTGCCACTACTAAATTCTGACAAAACCTGAGTGAATTTCAAAGAGAATCCAAAGCCACAAATAGGATTACTACCCCAGAGCACACCTTGGTTCTAACCTTAGTGAGACCCTGAGCGTAATACCCAACTAAGCCATCTTTGGACTCCTGACCCAGAGGAACCGTGAGATGATAAACTTGTGTTCCTTTAAGCTAATAAGTTTGTGTTAATTTGCTACACAGAAATAGAAACAGAAAGTTAGTTTGTTTTTAAATTATATTTTTGAGATGGGGTATCACTAGCCCATACTGGCCTCAAACTCCTGGGCTCAAGTGATCCTCCAGCCTCATATAGCTTATATTTTATCTGCATATATTAACCCAGGTCCTCTCAAGAGAGCAGTGGCCATAATTGGTCTTGACTCTTGAGTAAAGATCAAAGTCTTTAGTGTTTGAGAACTCATACATTTCCCTCCAAATCACTTCTTCAGTCTTACCTTCAACTATAAGCTTTTATTCACCTTCTTCTCTCAGCATGCTCTTCTCTGCATATATTTTCCTATCAATGGTTTCACTGTATCCTCTACCTAGAAGGCCTTCCAACATTCCTTCAGTATCTCCTAGTACAAATATTAACCCTCATTCAAGGTTCAATTCAAATGCCACATCTTTCATAAAACTGTCTTTAATCCATTGCATCTATTATAAACTGTCCCTCTTTTGTACCTGCAGAGATGTAACCTAATCCTGTCATGAGCTTTTCATGTTTTTTATTGTATTCTACTTAGGTAGACATTTGCTCTTCTTTACAAGGATGAGGAATCACTGTAGCACCTATACTGCCTTGTATATAGTAGGTGATTTAGTATTGGATGGATAGGTGGATTCATGGATGGACAGATTAATGAGATAGTGAAATCTAAGAGTTGGCCTTTATCATTCTAATAATCCAGCTAGTCCACTTTCCCTCACTCCTTTGTATCTGATTCTTTTCCTTTTGAGGTTAGTTAGTATGTCACTAAGTAAACATTCTGACTCTTCTCTCACTAGCCCTGACTCCCACTGCTTTTCTCTATTTTTCAGAAACCTATGAGCAGTAAACTTGAAAACACATTGCATGAGAAATTATGATAATCTTGTGTTAACTATTCTAATTTAGCTTGGGGAAATTACTTGATGTGTGGGGCATAACTGTATGCTTATTCAATCGGCCTCACTTAATTCTGAAAGAACTTTCAAAAATATTTACCCCTTACTGATAGCTAGCTGGCTAGCTAGATATACATATATGTACTCTACACATTTTAAAATCCTTTTAATTCTTTTGTTTCTTAAATGTCTACATTATACAAAGTAAAAGTCAAAATCCTTGGTGACTAAGCAAACAAGAGAATGAAGTTATTACTCAGTGTACAAAAAGTATGTGTCATCTGGGCTTGGAGAAGCAATTAGAATAATTTGCTTCTAGTGTCATAATTTTGCTAGAAACAAGGAAACAGATGAAAGTGCATGAACTTGAATAATGCTGTAAGTAATTTGTCAAGACAGTTATTATTATTACAAAGCCAGCAAGAGTAAGGGGAAATTTTATACTGACTAGAGTTGTAATGGATAGTATGTGAGCAACTCAAATGATAGTACTTGATATTGTTCACAATGGTGTAGTCATCACATATAACTGTTTATAGATCACCAATTGCTTCTAATACTAAATTATGTGTATCAATACATTCATGATGTTTCTGTTAACTGTGCCAGAATCCTTTGTGTGTGTGTTTTTAAAATTGTGCCTATCGAATGTTGCTTATGGTGATAACTGTATGTAAGGAAATTCTTCCCCTAAACAAAGAAAAATAATTTATTACATGCCTTTTCATATCTTTCTAGTTCTGCCTTGGTAGGTGCTCTGCCTTTCCTATGCTTACTTTAATCCAAACTGCCCATTGTTCGCTTTTCTTCTATTTGATTCCTGGATATCTTTGTATGATTGTGAAAGCTGCCAATTATTCGACAGTTACTATGTATGATGTAAATGATGTGCATTTAAGTGTGCATATGAGTGTCTGTGTGTGTACTTATTTATATACTTATTTAATCTCCCCAATAATGCTAAACAACAGGGTAGATAATAAATATTTTAAAATCAATGAATAATATAGCTGATAAAATCATAGGAAACACACATTCTAGAAAAATGGGAAAGAACACAAAGTGGCAGAGAACCATTAAGAAAAGTTTAAAGAATCTGAACCTTTCAAACTTTGAAATATTTAATCATTTAAGCTATGAAACAGAGCTTCAAGTTAAAACCAAATCTGGCTAGTCCCCAGTGTATATATTCACTCAGGGTACTAGAGTAATTGCCTCATCCACAGAAAAGTCAATGACAACTCTTCACTCTCATGTCTTCAAACTTCATGTTGGTTCTCTACCTATTTACCTTATTTTCATTTCTCCCCCAATTGATTCTTTATGGTGTAATCTGCTGTATTATTCAGCAATTCAAAAATATTTATTGAGTGTCCACTTTGTGTCATGCAAAGAAATAAGTGGAAAATAAAAACAGACACAGCCGCTCACCATCATGGATCTTATATTCTAGTAGGAGGAGACAGACAGCATATAAGTAAAACACATGGTATATCAGGTAATGATAAGGGCTAGGGATACAAAACAGGGGAAGGAGGGAGACAATGCCTTGGAGCCAAGGCCTTGGCCAAAGAAGGCCTCAGTGATAACCTGAGACTATTCAGCAGATACCCGAAGGAAAAGTTGAGTGACATAAGCCCCAAACAAGTGGATAGGAAATTTTTGCAGAACACTCACAGCTTAAGGTCCTGAAGCACATGTTCAATGGTCAGACTAGTAAGCATATGCATGTACACGGTTAGCTTCCAGATTCACGAGTGTCTAATATAATGGTAATTCTCACTGTTTTTGACTGAGTGACAAGGGGCTCAACACGTTTAAGTTGGTTCTAGAGCTCATCCTCAGGTGTTGATGGGGCACCTGAATTCTGCTAGACTGTGTTGTTTTTGAAGCACAAGCATCAGTCCACAACTAAGTGGACTCAGAGGATAGTATCAGGCAGAGGTAGGAATTCCATGGGCCCCATTTGTCGTGTTGTTCTGGTCTTTTTTGGTGTAGGTAGTAGAGAAGCCACCTTTCTATTAATCACAATTATTCTTTGACCAGACAAGATTATCCTGTGCAACTTTTAAAAAAATATAATTTTTGTGGATACATAGTAAGTATATATATTTATGGGGTACATGAGATGTGTTGATACAGGCATGCAATGTGAAATAAGCACATCATGGAGAATGGGGTGTTTTTGAGTTTGTAACTCAAGCATTTATCCTTTGAGTTACAAACAATCCAATTACATTCTTTAAGTTATTTTAAAATACAAAATTAAGTTTTTATCAACTATAGTCACCCTATTTTGGAATAAATAGTAGGTCTTATTCATTATTCCTATTTTTTGGTAAACATTAACCATCCCTACCCTCCCCTGAATCCCCAACTACCTTTCCCAGCCTAGGGTAACCATTTCCACTGTTACCTCGTTACCTAGGGTAAGTAGGCAACAACTGAGTTCGGTTGGTTTGATTTTTAGATTACCACAAATAAGTGAGAACATGCGATGTTTGTCTGTGCCTGGCTTATTTCACTTAACATAATAACCTCCAGTTCCATCTATGTCATTGCAAATGACTAGATCTCATTATTTGTTACGGCTGAGTAGTACTCCATTGTGTACATGTATCACATTTTCTTTATCCATTCATCTGTTGGTGGATATTTAGGCTGCTTCCAAATCTCAGCTATTGTGAACAGTGCAGATATCTCTTCTATATACTGATTTTTTG
The DNA here is from genome assembly GCF_047675955.1 of Chlorocebus sabaeus. NCBI lineage: Eukaryota > Metazoa > Chordata > Mammalia > Primates > Cercopithecidae > Chlorocebus > Chlorocebus sabaeus. The sequence goes on along the minus strand of NC_132933.1, from coordinate 14,195,410 downwards.
GGGGGATATATACCTACAAATGGGATTGCTGGATCACAAAGTAGTTCAATTTTTAGTTTTTTGAGAAACTTCCAAATGGTTTTCCATAGTGGTTGTACTAATTTGCATTCCTGTCAAAAGTGTGCAAGGATTCCCTTTTCTCCACATCCTCAACAGCATTTGTTATTGCCTGTCTTTTGGATATAAGTCATTTTAACTGGGGTGAGATAATATTTCATTGCAATTTTGATTTCCATGTCTCTGATGATCAATGATGTTGAGCAGTTTTTCATATACCTATTTGCCATGTGTATGTCTTATTTTGAGAAATGTCTATTCAAATATTTGGTAGGATTTGAATAGGATTATTAAATTTGATAGGATTATTAGATATTTTTCCTATAGAATTGATTAACCTCCTTTTATATTCTGGTTATTAAACCATTGTCAGATGGGTAGTTTGCAAATATTTTTCTCCCATTCTGCTGTCTCTTCACTTTGTTGATTGCATCCTTTGTTGTGAAGAAGCTTTTTAACTTGATGTGATCCCGTTTGTCCATTTTTGCTTTGGTTGCCTGTGCCTGTGTAGTATTACTCAAGAAATATTTGCCGAGATCAATATCCTGGAGATTTTCCCCAAAGTTTTCTTGTAGTAGTTTCACAGCTTGAGGTCTTATATTAAAGCCCTTAATCCATTTTAATTTGATTTTTGAATATGGTGAGAATAGGGGTCCAGTTTCATTCTTCAGCATAAGCATATTCAGTTTTCCCAGCACTATTTATTGAAGAAACTGTCTTTTTTTCCAGTGTACGTTTTTGCCACCTTTGTCAAAAACGAGTTTATTATAGGTGTGTGGATTTGTTTCTGTGTTCTTTATTCTGTTCCATTAATCTATGTGTCTGTTTTTAAGTATCAGGCCGTTTTGATTACTATAGCTCTATAGCATAATTTAAAGTCAGGTAATATGATTCATCCAGTCTTGTTCTTTTTGCTTAGGATAGCTTTGGCTATTCTGGGTCTTCCGTTGTTCCATACAAATTTTAGGATTATTTTTCTATTTCTGTTAAGAATGTATTGATATTTTGATAGGAATTTCATCAAATCTGTATATTGCTTTGGGTAGACATTTTAACAATATTGATTCTTTCAATTAATAAACTTGGAATGCTTTTTCATTTTTTGGTTTCTTCTGCAATTTCTTTCATCAGTGTTTTAGAGTTTCTATTATAGAGATTTTTTACTTTGTTGGTTAAGTTAATTCTTAGGTATTTAATTTTATTTGTGGCTATTATAAATTGAATTACTTTTTAATTTCATTTTCAGATACTCTGGCATATAGAAATGCTGCTGATTTTTATATGTTGAGTTTGTGTTCTGCAACTTTATTGAATTTGTTTACCTGTTCTGATAGTTTTTTTTGGTAGAGTCTTTGGATTTTCCAAAGATAAGATTATACCATCTACAAACAAGAATTATTTGACTTTATCAGTTCTAATTTGGATGTCCTTCATATATTTCTCTTATCTGATTGCTCTAGCTAGGACTTCTAGTGCTATGTTGATTAACAGTGGTGAAAGTGGGCATCCTTGTTTTCCAGGTGTTAGAGGAAGGCTTTCTGTTTTTCCTGGTTCAATATGATACTAGCTGTGGGTTTGCCATACATGGCTTTTATTAGTTGAAGTATGTTCCTTCTTTCCCCACTTTTTTGAGAGTTTTTATCATGAAGATATGTTGAATTTTATCAAATGCTTTTTCAGCATTATTTGAGATTATTATATGGTTTCTAACTTTAATTCTGTTGGTATGATGTTTGATTTGCATATGGTTAAGCATTGTTGCATTCCAGGGATAAACCCCAGTGGGCCATGATGAATGATACTTTAAATATATTGTTGAATTTGGTATGCCAGTATTTTTTTTTGAGGATTTTTGCATCAATATTCATCAGAGATATTGGCTTGTAGTTTTCTATTATTGATGTGTCTTTGCCTGATCTTAGTATCAGGGTATTACTGGCCTTGTAGAATGAGTTTGCAAACAATCTATACACCTCTAGTTTTTGGAATTGATTAAGATTTTGATTACTTCTTTACATCTTTGATAGAATTAAGCAGTCAAGCCATCAGGTCCTGGGCTTTTCATTATTGGGAGATGTTTTATTACAGCTTCTATCTCTTTACTTGTTGTTTATTTGTTCAGGTTTTTTATTTCTTCTTGGTTCAACATGGTATATTGTAGGTGTCTAGAAATTTGTCCATTTCTTCTAGATTTTCCAATTTATTTGCATGTAGTCGCTCATAGTAGCAACTAATTATCTTTTGAATTTGCACAGTATCAGCTGTTGCAATGTCTTCTTTTTAATTTCTGATTTTATTTATATTTTCTCTCTTTTTCTTAGTCTGACTAAAGGTTTGTCAGTCTTACATAACTTTTAAAAAAAAAAAAACTTTTTTGTTTCATTTATCCTTTCTATTATTTGTTTAAATTTTAATTTTTTAAATTTCTGCTCTGATCTTTATTATTTATCTTCTACTAATTTTGGGTTTGTTTTGCTCTTGTTTTTCTAGTTCTTTAGAATTCATCATTAGATTGTTTATTTGAGGGTTTTTCTCTCATTTTATGTAGGAACTTATACTTTCCTCTTATTACTGCTTTTGCTGTATCCCATAGGTTTTGGTATGTTGTGTTTCCATCATCATTTTTTTTCTACAAATTTTTCAATTTCCTTCTTTATTTCTTTATTCACTCAGTGGTCATTCAGGAGTATATTGTTTAATTTCCATGTATCTGCATAGTTTCCAAAAATTCTCTTGTTTTAATTTCTAGTTTTATTCCACATGGCCAGAGAAGGTGCTTGATAATATTTTAATTTTGTTGTATGTTTTAAGATTTACTTTGTGACTTAACATATAGTATATCCTTGAGTATAATCCATGCACTGAGGAAAAAAATGTGTATTTTACAGCCATTGAATGAGATGTTCTGCAAATAGCTATTAGATTCATTTGTCTATAGTATAGCTTAAATCTGATGCTTCTTGATTTTCTTTCTGGAAGACCTGTCCAATGCTGAAAGTGAGGTATTGAAGTTTCCAGCTATTATGGTACTGGGGCCTATCTTTATCCTTAGTTCTAATAATAATTGCTTTATAAATAATATTTGCTTTATATATCTGTGGGCTCCAAAGTTGGATGCATATATATTTAAAATTGTTATATCCTCTTGCTAAAATTGACCAGTGTGTCATTATATAGTGACGTTTTTGTCTCTTCTTATAGTTTTTGTCTTGAAATTTAATTTGTCTAGTATAAGTATAGGTACTTTTGTTCTTTTTTGGTTTCCAGCGGCATGAAATAACTTTTTTTAATCTTTATTTTCAGATTCTATGTGTCTTTATAGGTGAAGCATGTTTCTTGTATGCAACAAACAGATCATTGGGCTTTTTTTTTTTTTTTTTTTTGGATAGTGTCTTGCTCTGTCACCAGGATGGAGTGCAGTGGCACAATCTCCGCCCACTGCAACCTCTGCCTCCTGTGTTCAAGTGATTCTCCTGCCTCAGCCTACTGGGTAGCTGGGACTACAGGCGTGCACCACCACGCCCGGCTAATTGTTGTATTTTTAGTAGAGACAGAGTTTCACCATGGATGGTCTCGATCTGTTGACTGCGTGATCTGCCCACCTCGGCCTCCCTAAGTGCTGGGATTACAGGCATGAGCCACTGCACCCGGCGGGCCTTGTTTTTAATCCACTCAGTCACTCTATATCTTTTGATTTTAGAGTTTATTTAGTCCATTTACATTTAATTATTATTCTTTACTTACATTTTTAATATTTAATTTTTGTGGGTACAGAGTGGATGTGCATATTTATGAGGTATATGAGATGTTTTGATATAGGCATGCAATATGAAATAAGTAAAGACATATTTCTGGCATTTTGTTATTTGTTTTCTGGTTATTTTGTGGTCTTCTCATCCTTCTTTCTTCCCTTCCTGTCTTCTTTCAGTGTAGGTGGTTTTCTCTGGTGGTATGATTTAGTTTTATGCTTTTCATTTTTGGTCTTTTGGTTTGAGGTTACCATTAAGCTTGCAAATACTATCTTATAATGCACTATTTTACCTTGATAGCAACTGAACACTGTTTGTATAAATAAACAAACAAGCAAAAAGAAAACTAATAAAAACTCTCAGCTTTAACTTCGTTCCCGCACTTTGTGACTTCTTGTTATTTCTTCTTATATCTTATTTTACTATGTTTAAAAAGTTGTTACAGTTATTATTTTTTATTAGTTCTTCATTTAGTCTTTCTACTTAGGATAGGAGTAGTTTACACATCAGAATTACAGTGTTTTAATATGTGTTTTTGTACTTCCTATTACCAGTGAGTTTTGTACCTTCACATGATAGTTACTGCTCATTAATGTCCTTCTTTTTCTGATTGATGTACTCCCTTTAGTATTTCTTGTAGGACAGTTCTGGTGTTGATTTAATCTCTGTTTTTATTTGTTTGAAAAGTGTTTATTCCTCCTTTGTGTTTGAACAATATTTTCAATGGATATACTATTCCAGCATAAAAGTTTTTTTCTTTCCTCAGTCATGTCATTGTCTCCCAACCTGTAAGGTTTCACTGAAAAATCTACTGCCAGACATATTGGAGCTTCATTGTGTCATTTGTTTCTTTTCTCTTGCTGCTTTTAGGATCCTTTATTTATCACGGATCTTTGGGAGTTTGATCACTAAATGCCTTGAGGTAGGCTTCTTTGGTTTAAATATTCCTGGGGTTCTATAACCTTCTTGTCCTTAGATATTGATATCTTTCTCTAGCTTTCAGAAATTCTCTGTTATTATCCCTTTGAATAAACTTTCTACCCCATTTCTTTCTCTATCTCCTCTTGAGGCCAATTATGTTTAGGTTTGCCCTTTTGAGGCTATTTTCTAGATCCTGTAGGCATGCTTCATTGTTTTTTATTCTTTTTTCTTTTGTCTCCTCTGACTGTGTATTTTCAAATGGCCTGTCTTCAAGCTCACTAATTCATTCTTCTGCTGGATAAATTCTGCTAGTAAGAGACCCTTACATATCCTTCAGTATGCCAGTTGCATTTTTTCAGCTCCATAATTTCTGTTTGATTCTGTATAATTATTTCAATCTGTTTGTCAAATTTATCTGATATAATTCTAAATTCCTTCTGTGCATTATCATGAATTTATTTGAATTTCTTCAACATAACTATTTTGAATTTCTGTGTGAAAGTTCGCATATGTTTGTTTCTCCAGGATTGTTCCCTGATGCCTTATTTAGTTCATTTGGTGAGGTCATGTTTTTCTGGATGGTGTTGATGCTAGTAGATGTTCTTCAGTGTCTTGGCATTGAAGAGTTAGGTATTTATTGAAGTCTTCACTGGCTGGGCTTATTTGTAGCTGTCCCTTTTTGAGAAGGTTTTCCAGATATTTAAAAGGACTTGGGTTTTGTGATCTAAGCTGTATCTGCTTTACAGGACACACATGACCATTAATGCTATGATTTTTGCAGACTTCTAGAGGTGCCACTGTACTGTCTTGGACAAGATCCAATAGAATTCCCTAGATTATTAGGCAGAGACCCTGGTTCTCTTCCCTTATCTTCTCTCAAACATACACAGTATTTTTTTTTTCCTCACTCTCTCTGTTCTGAGCCCCTTACAGCTTAGGTGGAGTGACACAAGCACCCCTGTGGCCACAATTCTCCTGGTTGAGACCTGAAACCAGCATAGCACTGGGTCTCTTCCAAGGCCTATTTTTATCACTTCCTAGCTACTGCCTATATTTGCCCAAGGCCCTGGGCCTCTACAATCAGCAGGTGACAAAGTTAACCAGGCCTGTTTTCTTCCCTTCAGGAGAGTGAGCTCCCCCAGGCCCTGGGTAGGTCCAGAGGTGCTGTCTGGGAGTCAGGGAATAACATCTGAAAACATTAAGTCTACCTGGTGTTTTATTGTACAGCAGCTGAGCTGGCACTCAAACCATGAGATGCAGTCCTTCTCATTCCTCCCTCCCCTTTCCAAAGGCAGAGGAGTCCCACTCCTTAGCCACTGCCAACGCAAGCCATGAGGAGTACTGCCAGACTACTGCTTATGTTCCCTTAAGGCCCAAGGGCTCTTATGTTAGCTTGTGGTGAAAGATACCTAGTCTGGGACTCACTCTTCAGGGAAATGGGTTTTTCTCCGGCCCAGGCAGCTCCAGAAATGCCATCCAAGAGTCAATTGCTGGAATTAGGGACCCCAAGAGCCTGCTTGTTACTCTGCCTCACTCTGGCTCTCCTGGTACCTAGGTGTAAGACAAAGTCCCCTTACTTTTCCTTCTGCTTTCCTCAAGCAGAAGGAGCTTTGCCCCATAGCCACCATAGCTGGGAATGTGTTGAACCTCACCTGACGCCAGCAAACTTCAGAGGCTCACCCAAGGCCCTCGATGTAGTACCTGAGTATAGCTGCTTGTTATTCGGGATCCAAGAGCTCTTCAGTTAGCAGGTAAGGAATGCTGCCAAGACAGTCATTTCTTTCAAGGCAGTGGGTTCCCTTCTGGCCCTAGGTGTGTCTAGGAATGTGGCCTGGGTCCTAGGGCCTGAAACAGGGGCCTCACGACACTGACTGGTGCCTTATTCTGTGGCTGAGCTGATATTCTATAGGCAAGACAAAGCCCCTCACACTCTTTCCTATCCTCTCCTCAAGTGGAAGGAAGGGGTCACTTTCAGAGCCATAAGCTTTGCAGCTTGGTGTTAAGGGAATGGTGATGCCAGCACTCCCTTAGCCACCCCGGCTGGTTTGTCAGTAGGCTGCATGTTCCTGAAGTCCACTGTCTCTGAGCCTAGTTAATCACTAGGACTCACCTAAGAGTTGCGGTCTTTAGGACCTAGACTGCCTTTCAAGTTTACTCAGAAACTCAGAGCAGTTTAGGCCTCGACGGCCAGGTTTTCAGGAGCACAATTTCCATCCAGTAGGATCAGTGCCTTCCCTCTGGCTAGGTCTGGTTTAAATGCCCTCTCTGTGGGTGGGTGTCAGCTGAGTTTGTTCAGGTTTTCCTTTTTGCTGTAACAAGAGAAAATTGAGTTCAATACCTCACAATTGCTGTGCCATTCCTCCCACAGCTCCCAGAGACGTTCTATACACCATGCCACCACTGCTGGGGTAGGGAAGGGGTAGTGTTAGAAATTTAAGACTGTTTTTTCTCTGTCTTCAGTGCCACTTCATGTCAGGATTTTGATATTGAAGGATAGGTAGATCTTATATGATGTGCCAAATAATTCATTAAGGGATTTAAGGTAGAAGTCAAGTAGGATTGCAAGTTTTCTGGTCCGAGTGACTGAGTGAATAGTACATAGTGGTGTCAAGGGTTGCAGTTGTTTGGGTGAGTGTTGGTGATAGTGTTGGAAGTTGACATGGACTTGATGAATCCAGTTTTTGAGAACATAAGTTACTGTACAATGTCTATATAATACATTCTACTTTGCTCTCCGGTCTAATACTTGATCTACTTTTTCCATTCATTCATTCAGCAAATATTTGAGTTTCAGCTATGTGCCAGGAAGTTTAATAAATGCTAGAGGTGAAGAAACAAGACAGAAAAGGTCCTACCTGTAGAGAGGTTATAAGTTAGTCTATTAGAGAAGATGAGCATTAAATATCATATGATTAATTGCAGCTTCGATAGGAGCTAAACATACAGGGATTTTTGAAAGCCTTTAAGAAGGCGATCTCGTTCAATCCAGAAATATGGTGGTCCTACCTGAAGTGGTATTTTGTTGTTCTCCAAGACACTCAGGTGTTTTTTGTTTGTTTGTTTGTTTGTTTGTTTTTGCCACAATCCTGAAGCTCCTCCTTAGATACAGCAGAATCTCACATATATTGAAAGCCTCAATTCTGTTATCTGGAAAATGGGGATGATTACATTCCTCACATAATACTAAATGAAATTAATTCGTGTACAAAACATAGCATGATGCTTGACAATATAGACCCTTTCTCTTCCTGTTCTCCTAGTCTGGTACTTGCAGCTGTCTATTTTTCAGCAGCAGACATTGGCAGAGGTTAGCACACCTGTGGAAACTGGCATTTAAGATAGTACATCCTTGGAACATATCAACCAATCTAAATCTGCCTTACTCTCTCCTGTTTTTGCCATTTCATCATCTTCATCATCATTATGATGAAGAGTGCTTTCAGGTGACTTATTAGATAAAAATTATAAATCTAGATGAATTGTCCAAACCTTCATACTCTGCTTTATATATTTTTTCATTCATATAGGCAACAGCATTACACAGCTTAGATTTTGCAAGATCCATGTAGATTTTTTCTTGCTGATTTTATATTTGGACTTGTTAGACAACATGTCTGAACTTTTAATTCAGAAAGAAAGGTCATCATATTTAAGACAAAAAGGTATACATACAGTATAATTCACAGTTTTGGACTTTGCTATCTCAATTTGCTCCAAGTGGTTTAAAGCAAGCGCAAGGGCAAACTTGTATTTTCTCTGTTAAAAATTACAGGAAACCCAGTTCATCCAAAGCCTATTTCTTTTCCCTTGATATGTACCCCGTTATTTGCATGTTTCTTTTTAAGTGTTTCCTGTTTATCCTCTCTTTGTTTCAGAGAAAAGAATTTCCCTTGATATCCCACATTTGCAGTTTATCTTTTTTTTTTTTTAAATAAATGAAAAGGGAAAATATAGATACACAAAGTCATAATAGAGCATAGTGTGGAAAAAAGAGTGATGCTCTTAAGACAGGCTGCCTGGGTTCGTATTCCTGTTAAGCCAGTTATCAACTATGATCTGGGTGAACTTGAGGGATTGTATCTAAATCTTTCTATATATTACTCTACTCACTTATAATAATGATGATAATAATAGAACCTACTGCAAAGAGCTAAATACCTGTATGCCTCACTTAAGAGAATTTCAAGGCAATAGTGGCCTCTATTCAGAGGAATGTAATGGTTATTCTCATTGCTATCAAAACTCTTCGAAAGGTAGGCACAATCAGGCTTCTCTACACCATTCCTCATTTGTACATAGACCTGTAATGTCCTTTGGTATTTTCAGGTGATAGCTCTCCAGGAAGTAGTTGTGTCACCTGAGCAATCATTATTCAACATCATACCCACATTTTGTTTTAATAATAGATAAGCAGTATGTATGTAGGAGGTAGAGGGGGCAACTTACCTGAATCTATCTGTCTATCTATCTATATTTCATATAAATATGTATGTACTGATGAAGAATTAAAATAATCCTACACAAATTTGTTTTTATTCAATCTTAGAAAAAAACAAATGCTTTTTTCTCCAAGGCACTCATCAATAAATCCAGGAGTAAGTAACATAGGTCTGGTTGTCAGGAATGTATAAGATTACATTTTAAATTTCCTGTGGGTTATCCACTTAAGCTGCTATGTGACTTATAAAGTTGATTTCTGTTTCAATTTCTACCCCTACAACCACCTATGTACCAAGTACCTGGAGAATTTGTTGGGATGACTACTCATCATGAATCAGCGTAGTCCAAAGTATGGGCTTGGAGCCAGAAAAGCATCCCTCTGTCACTTGCCAACTATGTCACTCTGAACAAATGACTTAAATCTCTCAGGTCACTGATTTTCTTATATATAAAACTGAGATTAAAAACGTCTGTCTCTTAAGATTGAGATGAGCAATTAAATGAGATGGCTGTAAACTTCTTAGTACAGTGCTGACATGTAGTATAACACTCATTAAATGATACCCAGGCTTACTATTACATGTAACTGGATGCCAATCATTTAAAAATCAAACCTGTAACTGTTCATCTAGCATCTAGTATTGAAACAGTGAGTTCTTTAGATACTGAATACTAATAAAAAATTTACACAGAATATAGTACTCAAGGCTTGGTAAGAACACTTTTTTACTTAACTTCTGGTGCTCATATACAATTTTTTTTTGTCTAAAAAGAAACATGATTGTAAATAGTGGATCATAGTCCTTATTACTACTGAATTGATTTATTTATCTGGGAAATTTTGTAGTGCTATAATGATAATGACAATAGTGTTCAAAAGGGGAAACCTTATATAGATAGATTGAAATGAGATTTACAAAATAAAAATGGAGGAGCAAATTGGAAGAGAAAGTGCCTATAAGGCTGTTTTTCTGAATTTTAAAAAAGGTCAAATGAAGTCACTTTTCCTGTCTTCTCTGTACCCTGTTACCATTTTATGTAGAACTAGTGGCAACTGTGTAGTAAGGAAAAAAACTGATGAATATGTGTTCAGTACAAGCATACCGTTCATTCAACCATCCCCCAAGAAGACAAGAGTAGAAAGCATTCACCAACAAGAGATCAATTTTTTCAAATATCTTTCATTTGCTGGTAATCTTTTTATGAGATATTCTTGATCTAACGTAGTCATACACAAATTTTTCATACTCTGTTTCTTTGCCTATTTTGAACTGTCATTGGTTAATGTTGTTTGAAATTGTTTCCAATGAACTCCAAGAGCAGTCAGAAAAATCTGCTATCAATTTAACATCACGGCAGTCCAAATTATTTCAAAGGCAGAAAAAATTTGCAAATAGTCTTTGAATTGCTTTCTACACACCAGACAATATTTAGGATTCACTTTTCCTATATGAAGGCTTTCCAAGATTAAATTGACCAAATTAGTATCTACTGAAGGACTTAAGAAAATGATATGACAGTCCTGCAGGGTAAAAAAAGCTAAATAAAAGATAGTCACTGCCTCTCAGACATCTTATACATCTCTCCAAATCATAATTCAAATTCAAAGTCTAGACATATGGCAAAGCTCAGTTTGTTCATAGGAGGCTTCAAAATGCAAAAACTCACAGGAGCTGATAAAATAAAGTTAAAGAGGAGAGTTATATGAATCTGAGAAGTTTTTAAAAGAAATAGATTACAGGATTGAAAAGCAAAAATTCTGGCAATTTAGCAAATTAATACCTTAAGAAAATTTGATTTTAACATTTAGACAATTCTTTATACAGTCTATTATTAACAATTTCCTTTTAATTATATCTAAAGTAATCACACAAAAAATGCTTTTATAGATTCTCCTTTATGAGCCTTAACACAACTTACACAGATCATTTACAATGTGCTTGAACTTTCTGACTTCTATACGACCTCTTTCTTAAATAACCAGTTATTTTAATCTAGGACAAAAATTTACTGCACAGGATCCCTCCTCATACAACATTGTTTTTTAAATATACTTCCTTGAAAAAGAAATAAGAGAAATGTTAAGAATGTTATGGTCAGTCCTCTGGGATGCTTGTCATTGTCCCATGACTAACAAAGATTTTTGCTAGATGTACTTTTTCTAAGTCTAGTAAGAGGGGGAGCAACTTGCCCCTTATTGCTTTTCCCTTTTTTTTTTTGCTTGTGAATATCTTTTATTTTTTATTTATTTATTATTATTATTATACTTTAAGTTCTAGGATGCATGTGCACAACGTGCAGGTTTGTTACATATGTATACATGTGCCATGTTGGTGTGCTGCACCCATTAACTCGTCATTTACATTAGGTATATCTCCTAATGCTATCCCTCCCACCTCCCCGCTCCCCACAATAGGCCCCGGTGTGTGATGTTCCCTTTCCTGTGTCCAAGTGATCTCATTGTTCAATTCCCACCTATAAGTGAGAATATGTTGTGTTTTGGTTTCTGTTCTTGCGATAGTTTGCTGAGAATGATGGTTTCCAGCTGCATCCATGTCCCTACAAAGGACACGAACTCATCCTTTCTTATGGCTGCATAGTATTCCATGGTGTATATGTGCCACAGTTTCTTAATCCAGTCTGTCACTGATGATGGACATTTCGGTTGATTCCAAGTCTTTACTATTGTGAATAGTGTCGCAATAAACATACGTGTGCATGTGTCTTTATAGCAGCATGATTTATAATCCTTTAGGTATATCCCCAGTAATGGGATGGCTGGGTCAAATGGTATTTCTAGTTCTAGATCCTTGAGGAATCACCACACTGTTTTCCACAGTGGTTGAACTAGTTTACACTCCCACCAACAGTGTAAAAGTGTTCCTATTTCTCCACATCCTCTCCAGCACCTGTTGTTTCCTGACTTTTTAATGATTGGCATTCTAACTGGTGTGAGATGGTATCTCATTGTGGTTTTGATTTGCATTTCTCTGATGGCCAGTGATGATGAGCATTTTTTCATGTGTCTGTTGGCTGTATGAATGTCTTCTTTTGAGAACTGTCTGTTCATATCCTTTGCCCACTTTTTGATGGGGTTGTTTTTTTCTTTTAAATTTGTTTGAGTTCTTTGTAGGTTCTAGATATTATCCCTTTCCCTTTTAGACTTTCACTTCCTGAAGGGAAGGTTTAAATATAAGTATCAAGGTGTTACAAAGGCAAATTATTAGCTACAAATGGGCAGTAGAATGTTGAGCTTAAATTCCACAGAGAGTGAGAATTAAGCAGAGAAGAGGGATAAACACATGGTGACTGTGGATGGGAAGAAGAGAAAGGGGTAAACAGTGTTGCCTAACCAGAGACCTTAAAGTCTCTAACTTGCAAGAGAATTCCCCCCGGCAGTGGAGACACTTTAAAAAAAAAATGTTCGCCTGGCCACTTGCCTACCTCTGTAGATGGTCATCCATCAAGCCAGGGATCTGGAAACTTCCAGTCTCTTTGACCAAGAGGGACTTGAACAAGGTAGTTGTAAGACAGCACATAGGAAGGGGCTTGAAACTGGCTATTAGGAAAATAGTAACTTCTAACTTCAGGGCAAAAAAAAAAAAAAAAAGTGAGACCAATATTCCCCTAGGAGGAGGGGCTACAATTCACATCATAGAAGGAATGTTAATGCTGAAAACGCCAGAGCATTGGGTGGGGGCGACCTATAATACCAATGATGAAAACCTGGAGTACCCAAGTTTCAGCTAACAAGGGTCCCCTCACCAAATGCTGAAAATCCCAGGACACCCAGGAAGAAGCCAACACTTAACCCAACACCAAGCCGAGGTCATAAAACAACGTAACTCTGGCATCCCAGAGTCAACACAATGGAGGACCTCTCCCAAACAAGCATCCTGCCTTAAACAGTTGACCAAATACAGTTAACAGAAATTCAAAAGCAAATATAAGACTGCAAACAAAACGTACATTTTAGCACTGAAAATCAAATGACTAGTGAAACAATAAAATGGAGTCAGAAGAGAAGGGACTAGGGGAGGAAGTGACCAGGATGTGCTTCAGGGCATTCAAACAACAGGGGACTTTTAACTGACCACTTAACCAAAGGCTTTTATTTTATTCCCTAGTTCTCCTGATATTGGAGACGGGTACAATGAACACTCACCCATCTGTAGGAGCCAAAATGGTACTGATTGATCTTCCAAATGGGACTCGGGTGAAGGTCTTTCTAGGTTTTCTCAGCTTGGGTGAGCTTGGCTGTCACATGGGGAGCGGGCACAAGGAGCAGTAACCTACTGGCCTACTGGTCAGAGTAGTGAGTTTCACATGAGGCAGTGGCACTGCAACCACTTGCCTGTCTGCTCAACTCTGACACCTGCCAGAGAAAATGATGGCTTTGAGAAGAGTCTTTGACTAGTGTTACAGTTCTGTTGTGTTAGCAGCTTTTTATTGTCATAGCCTCAGTGTTGTATCTCTTGCAGGCTAGATCACAGACTGCCTCACCATCTTTCTGCTCATCGTCCTTCTGCCTATCATCTTGCCAGCTGTTGTCTCTCACCCTCTCACCATTCTCTCGCCATTCTTTTGCTGTCGTGTAACTGCTGTCTCTCGTTGTCTCTCACCATTCTTTCACTTGCTGTCTTTGTCCTTTCATTGGTCACCAGATGATGCAGGGCAAGGAAGCCCCACAATTGGGGCTTAGCCTGCAAGGATTCTTGGCTTCTCTCAGGAAAGAATTCAAGGGCAAGCCGGTGGTATTAGACGGTAACTTTCATTGAAGCAACAGTGTACAGCAGTAGCAGTGGTACTGCTCTTTGGGGAGCAGAGCCACACCATAGGCGGTGTGCCCAGAATAGCAGCTCAGAGGCAGTTCTGCAGTTCTGTTTATACCCATTTTAATTATATGCAAACTAAGAGGTGGATTATGCAAAAATTTCTAGAAAAAGTCTGGTAACTTCCAGGTTGTTGGGTTGTTGCCATAGAGAGAGGCAGTAACTTCTGGGTGTTGCTATGGCAATGGTAAACTGACATGGCACACTGATGGGCATGTCTTATGGAAAGGTGATTCCACCCCATCCCTGTTTCAGCTAGTCCTCAATTTGGTTCGGTGTCCGTGACCCACCTCCGGAGTTAAGTCTTGCCTTCTAACTCAGATGAACTGTATTTATTGCTACAATCAACATCTTCTATTTGTGCATGGAATCCCATTCTTTCTTCTTTGTGTAAGAGATTTGCTATTAAAAATAACCCCCTTCTTCAGCATTATTATTTTCTCCCTCTCTACAGTTCATCTGTCTCAGTACAGAAACATGTAATTTCTTCCATCTTCAAACAAGCTTCTCGTGAACCTACATTATCTTCCATGCATAACCCCATTTCTCTGCACTCTGTGTCCACTTCTTCCACTTTCATTTTCCTTTGAAGTCACTCAACAACTCTCATACCCATCACCCATCAAATTTACTATTATCAGTGACACTTAGTGATCTTAACATTGCTGAATTAAATAGCTGATTTTTACTTCCCATCTTATTTGAGCTAGAAGCAGCATTTTGTAAAGTTTGCCCCTCTCTATTCTTTAAAATGCCCTCTTTACGTGGCTTCCAGTATACTTCATCATCCTGGCTGGTTTTCCTCTTACCCTGCTGGCTATTCCTCCATCTCCTTTTGGTCTCCTTCTTCTCTGCCTAGACTTTAAATGTTAGAGAAAGCCAACGCTCAATCATTAGACATTTTCTCCATCTATATTCACTCCTTTGGTGATCTCATTCACCCTCCCAGCTTTAACTATCGCCAATATACTGATGACTTTCTAATTTATAAATCTATTCTAGATGTAGCCCCTTAAATCTACACATCTATATTGAACCGCATGTTAGACATAACCACTTGGATGTCTGAAAGGTTTCTTATAATTCTGTAAGATAGCACCCCACCAGTGCCTCTCCCATACAGCCACACACAGAACTACTCTTCCTCCATTTTTCCCATTGCTTCCATTAACTGACTAAAGTCAACAATATGTTAATTGTATATTTTTAAATAATTGACCGAGTGGAATGGGATAGTTTGTAACACGAAGGGTAAATGTTCGAGGGGATAGATACCCCATTCTCCATGATGTGATTACTTCACACTCCAGCCCGTGTCAAAACATCTCATGCACTCCATAAATAAATACACCTACTACATACCCCAAAAAGTTAAAAGTAAAAAATTTTAAAAATAAAATGAAAAATTTAAAAAGGAAACAATTATTAACTCCGTTGCTCAAACCAGAAGCTAGAATTGATCTTTGATTATTCTTTTTCACTTACCTACTGTATCCAGTTCATCAGCAATTCCTGTTGTTACTATCTTTAAAAGTTATCCAGAATGTTGTTATTTATTGTGATCTTTCACCACTGCCATCTCTATCTAAACCAGCTTCACCAATTGACTATAGTATGCAATATCCAGTACTAGTCTCCCTGCTTCTTTTCTTGCTACCATTTTGTTTTGTTTTGTTTTGTTTTGTTTTTTGTTGTTTATTATACTTTAAGTTCTAGGGTATATGTGCACAACGTGCAGGTTTGTTACATATGGATACCTGTGCCATGTTGGTGTGCTGCACCCATTAACTCGTCATTTACATTAGGTATATCTCCTAATGCTATCCCTCCCTCCTCCCCCCTCCCCACAATAGGACCTGGTGTGTGATGTTCCCCTCCTGTGTCCAAGTGATCTCATTGTTCAGTTCCCACCTATGAGTGAGAACATGCGGTGTTTGGTTTTCTGTTCTTGCGATAGTTTGCTGAGAATGATGGTTTCCAGCTGCATCCATGTCTCTACAAAGGACACAAACTCATCCTTTTTTATGGCTGCATAGTATTCCATGGTGTATATGTGCCACATTTTCTTAATCCAGTCTGTCACTGATGGACATTTGGGTTGATTCTAAGTCTTCGCTATTGTGAATAGTGCTGCAATAAACAAACGTGTGCATGTGTCTTTATAGCAGCATGACTTATAATCCTTTAGGTATATCCCCAGTAATGGGATGGCTTAGTCAAATGGTATTTTTTAATTCAACCCAGGTGTCAGAGTTATCCTTTAAATCATGAGATAAATAATTTCTCTGTTATGTACAAAGTTCTCCATTGGATAGCCATTACAACGAAATGAAACCCAAATCTCTCTATCATAGCTTACAAAGTTTTGCCTTATCTGAACTCTGCCTAACTTTCCACTTTATTTCTTACCGCTTTCTACCTTGATCTCTCTGCTCTAGCTACAGAGGCATTCTTGTGTCTCTTTGAACATGCCAAGCTCGTTTTTCACACCAGAGTCTTTGCATTTGCTGGTCCCATAGCTTGGATTTCTCTTCTTCTAGGAGTTCGTATCACACTCCCTGAGTTTATTTTGGTCATTACTCAAATATCAACTTCTGAAAGAGAGTTTCTCTGACCATCATATCTGAAATAGCACCTTCTTCATTCTCTACCCTTAGAGGCTACCTTATTTTCTTTATAGCTCTTACCATACCTCTCTACCCTTAAAATCTACTTAGCTTTCTTCACAGCACTTACAATACCTGATATTATATCATATTTTATTGACTTTTAATTCACACTAAAATATAAGATCCATAATAGCAGGATATTTTGTCTGTTGCATTCACTGTCGTATCTCCAGCACCTACAGTAAGGTACCAAATAAATAATTTTTGAGTTAATAAATGCATTTAGGAACCACTGGAACTATCTCATTTTTTAAATTTAATATGTTAATTAGGAAGAAATGTTTACTATTTTAATATTTTCATTTTCATTAAGAGTTTAAGAAGATATTCATGTTGTTATATTATTAAAGGCTCAAAATAAAATAATTTTAGTGGCTATATGTAATTTCATATATTTACTTAGCATTTACCTATATTAGACATTTGTTTTCACATTTTCTTAACTGTGCTGTAAACATTTCTATACAAATCCTTTTTTTGCAGTTCATATTATCTCTTTAGAATTTTTCCTAAGAGGTAGAAATTTTTGATCAAAGTATAGAAAATGTAAGGTTTTTACTTTATATAAACATATGATTTCCAGTCAGTTATATCAATTTGCAAAGCAAATTCATTCATTTATTTACTTCAATAATATCTATTAAGTGACCAAAGTAGATAAGATTTCTTGCTCTCTTGGAATCTTGAAGCTTAAATTCTAATGGTATATGGCAGATAACAAACAGCCCTAATAAGAAGAAGTAAGTGATGTATAGAATATGACAGAGGATGACAAACGCTATGCAAAAAAAAAAAAAAAAAAAGAAGATGAAGAAGAAGAAAACTAGAGCAAGGTGGGCGGTTGGGACTCCTGCAGGTGGGCAAAATGTTGACATAATAAAGGGCGTGTTCTGATAGTCCTCATTTAGGCGATGAGGCCTGAGCTAAGGCTTAAAGGGTGAGGTAGATGTGTATGGTGCTAAGAATGAAAGCAGAGGGTAGGTGGATGTGCCCATTCACTGCATCTTTGCCAGTATGGAGTCATTATTATTGTGATGTATGAATTTTTCTGTTGAATTTATGCTAAAGTTTAAAATAAGCCAGAATATTCTAAAAGGTATGTAAAATTATGTATCTCATGAGTTCATCTCTAACTTCATCTGCTTTCAGACACTGCTGCGCTTACTCTCTTATCACACTAACATTTTAATTATTTGAACGTGCTGGTGGTCTCTGGCTAATTTGGGACAGTCACACTTGTTACTTACTAGCTGGTATATTATTTCTCTTTCTCACTCACTCATTTTCTCTCACTCTGTATCTTTCTCTTGCACACACACACACACACACACACACACACACACCCCACTGCCTTACTAGGTCCCAACTGAAGAATGTTCTCAGTTTGTGTGTTTTTCCTTCTGGGAAATTATCACGGAGACTCCTAACTTGGTTAGGTTCTATTATTGTTTACTATTACAGCACACTGTAGGGTTATTTGTGGTCTTGGTAGTGATAGTAAATAAAGATAAACAAAAGATAAAATATTGTAAAAGCCTGATCGATGTGATAGTAACACTTCTTAATATAACAACACAATTTAAAATCTTATTTTTATACAATGAATTGCATTACCCAAGAATATATTGAAGTTTTAACCCTCAGTACCTGTGAATGTGATCTTACTGGAAAATAGGTTATTTGCACATGTAATCAAGTTAAGATGATGTCATTAGGGTGAGACCTAATCTAATATGACTTATGTCTGTATAAGAAGAAGAAAAGAGACACAGACACTTAGGCACACCGGGAGAATGCCATGTGATGACAGAGGAAGAAATTGAGGTAATGAACCTATAAGGCAATTAAGTTTTCCAGCAACACTAGAAGCTGTGAAAATGACATGGAACATATTCTCCTTTAGAACCTCCAGAAGAAACCAACCCTGCCAACATCTAGATTTTGGTTTCTTGTCTCCAGAAATGTGAGCTTAAACGTTTCTGTTGTTGGCTGGGTGTGGTGGCTCACGCCTGTAATCCCAGCACTTTGGGAGGCCAAGGCAGGCAGATCATGGTATCAGGAGATCAAGACCATCCTGGCCAACGTGGTGAAACCCCATCTCCACTAAAATACAAAACATTAGCCGGGCAGGGTGGTGCGCACCTGTAGTCCCAGCTACTTGGGAGGCTGAGGCAGGAGAATCACTTGAACCCGGGAGGTGGAGATTGCAGTGAGCCGAGATCACTCCACTGCACTCCAGCCTGGTGACAGAGCGAGACTCTGCCTTGAAAAAAAACAAGTTTCTGTTGTTTTAAGATAGCCAGCTCATGGTACTTTGTTATGGCAGGCCTAGAAATCTAACACACATATTTTAAATTTTATATATATATTCGCATATCACATATTTTGGTAAAATGTTTTGTAATTTTATAAAATTATATTTATAAATCATATTTATTATATTGTAAAATAAACTATACATTTTGTTATGTTATTCTTTGACATAATACAAATTACTTATGCAAACTTATGATAAACAGAGATTTATTTGGCTCACAGAGAACCAGATAAATAGAATGTGGGAAATCAAAGACGGAGGGGCCACATATGGCTAAAGTCATTTTGCTTGCACTATAACATGGTAGAAGGCATGATGTGGGCATATGGGTGGGAGAGCAAGAGATCATAATCAACATAAATCTATTCGTGAAAGTGGAGCCCTCATGATCTAAATGCCTCCCATTAGGTCCCACCTCCCAACGCTGTTGCAGTGGGGATTATTTTTCAACACATGCTTTTGGGAGGACACTTTTAAACTACAGAAACAATAAACATGGAAATAAATGATTTCAGTGGTGATAGTTGCTATGAAAAAGATGACGAGTGAATAGCATAGAGTAGTACTTTAAATAAGGTGATCAAATAAAGCCTCTCTGAGGGGGTGACATTGAGGCAGAGATTTGAATTGTGAAATTATTTATTTCCATGTTTATTGTTTCTATAGCTTTAATGTGTTGTTTTAAGCCACTGAGTTTGTGGAAATTTTTATAACTGCAATAGGAAACAAATACAGTTTCTTTATTTGTAAAATAAGCATTAGTGACCTTGTAGAATTGATGTGAGATTTTAAAGGAAAAAAAAATAAGTGATTTGAATGCATACAAAAGAGTTAGCAAATAAAGGAATAATATGTGAGATATTCTCTGAAAGCGCAGAGAACATTCATGTGAGCATGATTCAGCCCTCCCACCCTACGCCTCCGTATGAGGCCCCAGGAGGAGCTAAATCTGATTCTCTTCTCCTTCCCCATCCTCATCTCCAAGGCCTTTTAGTATCTGGCCCTACTTTTCTCTCCATCCTCATCTCTATTTGATCCCCCACTCATTCTCTTCACTCCAACCACACTTTCCATGCAGGTTTTTTGTCTTTGCTGTTTATTCTCCTTGGAACTCTCCTATATCATTACAGAGCTATCTTGTCATTTAAACCTCAACTGAAATGATACCTCTTTTTGAAAGGACTTTAGAGATCACTCAGACCAAAGCAAACTTCACTGCAACTCTCTACCATATTTCCTTAATTTTGCTTTTTTGTAGTGCCTAGCAGAAACTGAAATTTATCCAGATATATTGAACATATTTATTTTTAGATTTATTTTCTCTCTAACTTCTCCAGAATGTGAGTGAAATGAGACACAGTTTTTCTCACTGTTACATTTCAGAAACAGAAAGGCACATAATTATGTAGTTAATAAATTTCTATTGCCTTCCTACATGACTAAAGACAGCACTGCTTTTAGGAATTTTGAGAAAGTGAGTTAATAATGTCCTTTTCATTTAAGCCAGTTAGAGAGTTTTCTGTACTTGTATCTTAACTAATTGAACTTTTCCCTCCTGAGTGTGTCTATTAATTCATCTATCAATCAATCTATTAAAAATCAGATAACAGAGCAAAGTATGAAAGACAAATTAACAATTATCTAAGCCTGTCACCAGGTTACTATTTTGTTGAATATATTGTGTAAAGATACAATACAATGAGATATTTTCTATTTTCTAATGTATTCATATAAGTATATCAATGTCATATACTGCACTACTCATATAATCTATTTCTATGTATGATAATATGAATATACACTATTATACAAATATAATTTTATAATTCAATCATTATGTAGTAATGACATTCTAATTATCTAATATGAATCTATCTAGTGTCTACATATCTAATACTTAAATCTAATATCTAACACATAAATATCAAATATGACATTCTAATTATCTAATAGTGACATTCAATGTACTCTTGGGAATATTCTAATTATACTCTGTGATATGGTATAATTTAGTGTTTTTCATCTGATATTGTCATATAACAGTGTAATAGACAATGACTTCATAGCAGAGGGTGTGTTTATTGTTGACAAAGAGTGGCCAGAGATATTTTTCAAATTATGTGACTTTTAAGCTAGAACATGAATTGATAGAAAGGAGCCAGACATAAGAAAATCTGGGGGAAGAGTCTTCCAGGAAGAGGAAATCGCTACTACAAGTGTCTTAAGGCAAGAAATAGGTTGGTATATTCAGAAACTAAAGGGACGCTGATATGGCTGAATTTCCTGCCTAGAGGAGGCAAGTTGAAGCAAAGGAAGAAGTTATCGGACATGAAGTCAGAGTTGCCTAAGCCATGGAAAGAAACTTGAATTTTTTCTTACTTCAGTGAACAGAGCTTTAAGCAACAGAGGTGATAGAATTGCTTTGCATTTTTGAAGTATCACTTTGGCTTCACTGTGGAGACTTCATAACCACTTCACATTACTTCTGTCCAATTCACATCAGGTTTATTTCTAATAATTAAATTTAGTGTTACTGTTGTTACTGTGTTGCTGCTGCTGTTTCTTGTATAAATGTGACTTTTTTCTCATTGTAGTTACTAAGTAGTTATTGTTTACATGAAATTATAGTTATTAAAATAATTTTTCATTTTACTCTGTTCTTTTATTGATTCTGAGACATCTTCAGGTGGTATTTTTAGACTTCTGCAGGTATAATTTTGCATTATCTGCAAATAGTAATTATTTTTCCTTCTACTTTCTGACATCTGTGGTTATTATTCTGTCCCTTGATTGAATGCATTGTCTGACACTTCTACAGGAACGTGAAGTACTAGCTCTCACAAACTTCCTTGCTTTGTTCCCTACTTAAAAGCAATACTCTTTGTCACAGACTGCTAGTTATTCCACAAACCCTCCTTCAGTACTAGAACACTTGATGTTTAGCTGGGTGCATAAATGACCAGACTACATTTCCCAGCTTCTTTTGCAACTCCACTTGGCCACGTGACTGAGTTCTAATGCGTTGTGAGTTGAGATGTGCCATTTCCAAATTTTGCCTTTTAAAGGAATAGGTGTCTGTTCCCATTTTTGTTTATATCATCTGGTAAATTTCAGTCAAAAATTTTTACTTTCAACTTTTCTGAGTCACATTGTTTTGGAAATTTTGTGTTTGTTTGTATAAATATAATGCTATTGGTTATTATCATTAATTTGTCCATGAGTCTTCTCATTAAATGAGGAGCTGATTGGACTTACATATTTGTTCTCATTCGTCATCACATTATGTTTTTTTTCTCTGATTTTATTTAGTCTGTTTTGTTTCATTTCCTATCTGAGGAATACCAAAGATATCAACTAATTTTTATTCTGCTAAGTTTTTGTTTCATGTTTTTAAAACGCACATTCAATTTAAAATTTTCAAATGTTACTTTTAGAGCCACAAGAGTTTCTTTTAATTCTTCTCTATGAAATATTAATAGCCACATCTGATGCTTGAAATCTTCCTTGTATTTTCTCCGGGATTTATAAAACTCCCACAACCACCTTGTGAGACAGGAACACATTTTATCTCTAATTTTCAGGGCACAAAGCTGAAGTTGAGAAAAGTCAAACATTGAGCCAGGGTCACATAAATATTTCTTGTTAAAGCTACATTCAAAATAAGTTTTGGCTGATTCTGAAGGCCAAAATTACAATAAGCTAAAGTGAGTAAATGATTACTTCTTCCCAAATTCAGTCCCACAGCGAGTAAGACTAATTCCAAAACAGTGATCCTAACTTTGGATGTTTTCATATTTTTATGAAAATATGTTTTTATGAATACATCTACATATTTATAAAATCTCTTCATTTCCTGTGTTGTTTTAATGTTTCCCAAGACTATACTTTAAATTACTGACTAAATTTTTTATAGGGTTGATTATGTTCCTTATTTTTTCCTATTGATTTTAGAGTTATTTTTTAGTTTCTCCAATTGTTAAATATCTGTGGTCATTTTTGTTCTTCAGCCACTACTGCAGAACGTGGCAAAAAATACTACTTAGCTAGCTCTTTTTGCTTGCTGTATTCCTGTTCTCTTCCCTTCCACGTTACAGAGCATTTTACATATTGGTCCTACCTTGTTATTATTTGTTTTTCTTCTCATTTATTTTGAATTGGGGCCATGGATTATCCCTACTGCCAAAAATAGATGAATACATTTTCCTTGATATCTCTGTTCTAGGAAAATTTTTGACTTCACCCTCTCTCCACTTTGAACAGTGGTTCTCAAACATGGATGTGAAAAAGTACAGAGCATCAATCACCCCTCCAGACCTACTAAAGAAATCTTTCAGTTGCAGTTTCAGAATCTGTCTTTTTTAGCCCAACTTCCAGAACTGGTCTGCATATTTTTTTTGAACCAATGCCTTGAAACATGCACTGAACAATTTGCACATTTATTATTTCTATTCTTTGTTCAGACATTTAGCTCCTTTATGGGAACAGGAGGCTTGGGGGACAGTGAGGAGATATCTGGGGCTGTGAGTAGTTGCAGTCAGGAAGTTTTTTTCTTAGTTGTTGGTCTGTTTCTTAGTTGCTTAGTTTGATACTCCCATCTGTTGGTGAAGAACAGCCTTTTTGTGTTTCAGTTTACTCCCTCTCAAAGTGAGAAATTCATTTTCATAAAAAGTCCAAGGTTGTTGAGGTTTTTGTTCTGTTTGAATCTATGTATTTTTTCTGTGCAGAAGGCTGTGGCTCTGATTCTCAAGAGATTGCTTCTACTTCTCTCTGACATTCTGTCTGGTTACAAGGAAGGTAAACTTCAGGTTGGCAGGTAGTTAGGTAGGCAATCACATAGGTTGTGTGGCTTTGCATCTCATCCAGCATTTAGTTTCTCAGGAATGCTCATCTGTAGTGGAGAAACAAGCTCCACACAGTGCAGCCTACACTTCCTCCAGATCTGCTGAAGTCTAATTTCCTTGCTTCTTCAAATTGGAAGATCTGGACCAAGGTAATGATAGGGGTTACATAAATATTTTTGAGTCTTCTTTAAATCTGGGCCAAATTGTACTGGATCTGAATCATACCTCAAGAATTATATTGAGTAAGAGTCAGTTTTGTTTCAAGTTTCAGCATTGATGAATTATTTCTGTTCATTTTGGTTAGTCACAGGGTGAGAGGTTTTATAAGCCCACACTATTTCTGCTTGCTTTCCCATAGCTTATTCAGTATATTGAAAAATTTTCAGGAAACAACAGCAAAACCCTACATAATATTCCTTGTTGAATATCAAATTTCTGTGTTTGACTTTCCATTGGAATAATTCAGGAATCTCTACATAAGACAATGCTTGAGGGTAAAAGATGAGTGAATGAGGAGATCTTTGTGAAATTGGGATGACTGACATCAGCTCTGAAGCCATACAGTCATTAATAGTAAGTTTCTGCTCTGCCATTTACAGGTGCTATAATCTGAATCAATCTTTCAATTTGTTCAAAATTCAGTTTTCTTTTAACTTTGTAAAATAAAAATAACCCTTATTACTACATGTTGTGACATTTTTAATGCAGATTAAATGTGATAATATAAATCTGAAGTATTGAACACTGTACCTGGCATAGAATGAGCTCATTATAATATCAATCTCCTTATTCTTTCCCTTGTTTAACCATCAGTGGTGCGAAACAGCTGTTGATTTGCCAAAATATATGCATAATTTTATAAATGAAAACATCCGAAATCTCTTTGGGTGGCCTATTAAGGAATGAGCTACAGGGTTTTTCACCTTTATTACTACTGACATTTTGAGACAGATAGTTCTTTGGGTTTTCTGAGGGAGTGCCATCTTGCTGAATTTAGAACGGTTAGCAGCATTCCTAGTTTCTATTCAATAGATGGCGATAGCACCAAGAGCCACCCCAGTTGTGACAACCAAAAATATTTCCAGACTGCAAAATGTCTTCTTGGGATGGGGTGCAAAATCACCCCCAATTTGAGCACTACTGAGCTACAGAAATGAAAAGGACATTGTGTTGGAAGAGGGTAGGGACTTAAACTTTGAAATGTTGTTCATAGCCTGTAAGAGGCCCACCTTAGCTGTTTCTCCCATTGGGTGAACTAGGCTTTTTGTGCCTAGGTGTCAGTGAATGGATGTCAGAGCAGAAGGTAGGAGACAGGAAAAGAGTTTTCTCTATTCAGAGGGAATGGAAAAGATGCAGGGCAGTGTCAGAAGGTTTCAGATCTCTCGTGAACAAAGGCAAAACTTCTGTGTTCTCAAGACCGGAAACACATTTCTCAGCCAAGGGAAGAGGCTAATTGAGAGGAGTGATCGTGGCTCTTCTTCATTTTCTTAGTAAGCTCCTGAAGGTGGCAAGACTGCAGAAAAGCAATGCATTTAATACCTCAGGGACTTGTTGGTGCCTGAAATTGAACATGGAGGCACTGGGATGATTTCACTGTGCCTCAGAAGTTATTAAACTGGGTCAGGCAAGTCTGCACTCTGGCTTCCCACGTGCAGGTGCAAACAGTGGCCCCAGTGGGGATCCGAGGGCAGTTCCCTGGCTGGTGGGGTACTGTTCCAGGCAGGAATACAGCTGCCTCTGCTGCACAAAAAAATCTGCCTGAAAAGTGGGAGACAGCAGGTTGCAATAAGCCCCACTCAGCTCCCACACGCTTGGCAAGTCAGTTTTCATACCCACAGTGTTCTGCTAGCAGCAGCTAACTGGGTTTCAAGTGGCCTGTGCTCAGAATTTAAAACTGTCCCAGGCCGTAAGCTTTCCCTATGGACACAGAAACCATATCTTTCAGGCCGCATCCTTTCCAGTCCGCCTGTAAAGCAGGGCCATGAAGCTCATGTGCCTGTTGCCATAGCACACTTCTCACTTGCCCCTCGGTTCTGCCCAATCAGCTTTGTCCTTACTAAGGATTATATCACAAATCCCAATTGGGCACTTTTCTCAACCTGTGACTGCAGCCTGAGTTAGACTTCTGCAATGTTCCCTGTGAGGTGGGATCAGGAATGGCTTCCCTCCATTCCTGCTGGAATCTGGGAGTGCACACAAAGCATGTCCTGATGTTACTCCTTCTTATATGTTCCTTACTTTTCACTGAATCACGTCTAGAGCTGAGTAGGTTTGAAGTCTTCCCTCATGACTTGTATTGCCTGGCTCCCCTGTGGGAGTATATGTCATGACAGCAATCTGTCCCTCTATCATGCTCTGGGGACTAATGGTTTTCCGTCTGTTTTATGATGTAGTCCGTTGCCTGCCACTTCATTCAAAGGGTCTGTAGTTTCTTTCAGTTCTTATGTTAAGTTCTTATGTTGTTTCTTAGGAATAAATTTTACAGCATGAATCTCTACACGCAATTTTGTCTTACTAAGTGGGATAAGTATGCTTATAATGCTTCCAATCTGTCATCTTGGGAAAAAAAAGAAGAAAATCTATAAATATTTTGACTATAATGTGCCATGGAAGAGACCTTTTCCCATTGTATCTGTTTAGGAATTGATGGGCCTCCTGTATCTCAATGTCTAAGTGTCTTGCTCAACTTAGGAAGTGTCATCTATTATTTCAATAAATAGGTCTTTGAAAACATGTTTTCTCTCTTTGCCTTCTGGGCTCTCAGTGATTTTTATATTTGGTCACTTTATGTTGTTAGATGTATTCCAAAGGTTTCTTTTATTATTTCCTTTTTTTTCTTTATTTTTGTCTGACAGTGTTATTTCAAAAAAAAAAAAACACTGTCTTCAAGCAAAATGTGATCTTAAAATAAGTCAGTTATGATTGAGTATGTTGTTGAAGTTTTCATATGTATTTTCAGTTTATTCACTGCATTATTTGGCTCCAGAATTTTTGTTTGTTTCTTTTTTATGATATCTATCTCTTTGGTAAAGACAGGGTGGCAGTGGCCAGGCTGCTGCCCTGCCACTGGATGTTGGATGCCACTTTCAGTGATGGCAGTCTAGGCCAGTGGGTGAAAAACACATGTGCCACATGTGCCTTAGCCCCAGTGGTGCTCACACCTCAGCCTCAGGTGTGGTAGCCCATGAATGCTCACGTCTAAGCTCAGGTTAGCAGCCAGCTCTTCTTTTGCATCTCATCCTCAGTGTTGCTTGGCTCCAAGACAGTGTGCAGTCTGTTGGGGGTGAGGCTCTAACGTGCTATCTTGCCCAGCCTCAATGTTCATGTCTTTCCCTCGGTTGCAGTAGCCTGTGGTCACTGGTGTCTGAATCTCCAGGGAAACATCAGACACTTAGTTTGCACCTAGGCGTCAATGCCATTGGGCTCCAGGACAGTACGTAGTTCATCAGGGGTGAGGCTCTGCAGTGGTGCCTCACTTGTGCCTCAGTCCTAAAAGCAGCAGCCCACTCCGTGCTCCCACCTCTGCACCAGATGCCGTAGTCTATAGTCACTGGTGACTATGTCCCTGGGTCAGCAGTTTGTGCTTCTCTTGCACCTCAGCCCTGGACTACTGGGCTCCAGGGCAGTGCTCAGTCTGTTGAGGGCAGGGCTCTAAAATGGTACTTTGTTGTGGTTGCTTAAGTCTCAAGAAGGGTGAGGGACCCAGCTTGAGCATTCACCCTGAGGCAGTGCCATCCTACAATCCCTGGCAGCTTTCTATGTCAGTTTCAGGGCCCATGACGGTTGAGGGGATCTCCTGTGGCTGGGATTGTAGGAGTCTACGGTAAGAATATGGACCACTGAAGCTCTCTCACCTTTCCTTTCCCTGTATTTTGGAGTCTCTCTCGGCTCACAGCTGATCCTGGATGAGCAGGCTGCCTTGCTTCCCTCTCCATCTCTGCTTTGAGTATTGCCTATCATTTTTCTAATGAATTCCAGTGATTTCCTTTGAATTATGTATTCAAAGTGTGATTATTGACTCACTGTTTGGTTCTTTTTAATGGAGAAAGTGAGTGCAAAATGTCTCCAGTCTGCCATATTCATGATTTCCAAGAAATAATTTTTAAAGGTTTTTAAATACTTTATGTAATTATAATGATTATGGGCATAAGAAGAAGAATTATGGAGAAGAATGGAGCGAAATAAAAGCTTCATTCACCCTGCTATGATATTTGATTATATCTTGAGGTCAAATTGATATTTGCTGCCTTGGCTGCCTGCTCTGGCTACAGCTAATCCTGGGCAGGCTTTGCAGCTCCTACCACTTCCAGGCCTACAGCTGCAATCCCAAGCTTGCTCACCAGAACAAGTGTTTATTCATTGTATCTTCAGTAGATTTTATCTTATAAATATGAATTGTTTATATGCATTTCTAATATATCAAATGCTTTACTAGCTTTTTAATATCTTTATATCCATTTTCCCTGGATCATTAATTACTGTTCTTAACTCAGTTGTTCTTTTTTTTTTTTTTTTTTTTTTTTTTTTTTTTTTGAGACGGAGTCTTGCTCTGTCGCCCAGGCTGGAGTGCAGTGGCCACATCTCGGCTCACTGCAAGCTCCGCCTCCCGGGTTCACGCCATTCTCCTGCCTCAGCCTCCCGAGTAGCTGGGACTACAGGCACCCGCCACCTCGCCCGGCTAGTTTTTTTTTTTTGTAATATTTAGTAGAGACGGGGTTTCACCGTGTTAGCCAGGATGGTCTCGATCTCCTGACCTCGTGATCCACCCGTCTCCGCCTCCCAAAGTGCTGGGATTACAGGCTTGAGCCACCGCGCCCGGCCAACTCAGTTGTTCTTAACTGGAAGAGATTTTGCCACCTAGGGGATACTTGGCAATATCTAGAGATATCGTCAGTTGTCATAATTGGTGGCAGCAGGGAATGCTACTGGCATTTAATAAGCAGAGACAGAGATGCTTCTAAGCATCTTCTTGGACAAAGGACGACCTCACACAAGAAAGAATTATACTGCCTAAAATGTGATGGTGCTGACAGTGAGAAACCCTGAGTTTAACATAATGTGCTCAGAACTCTAAAAATGATTCACTTTCTCAAATATTTGCTGCATTTTTTTCTTCTGGTCAGAATGTGCACAATGGAAATTCTTCCTGGAGCATTTGTGTGAGCAGACCTATTCTATAGCTGTTAAACGATTGGCAGGGAGGTTGATAGATGGAGGTGAAGTCAGCCAAAACTTAACTGATGTTTAACAGCCAGGAAATACCCAACCTGGAAAGTATTCATTCATAGCATCACAAACCACTAAAGAAAAATGATATTTTACCTCTGAGAAAGTTAACAGCAAAAGTATAGTCTTTCTAATTAGTTTTTAGCTTGCAATCTAAATAAATGATAAGTACAGAATAACAATCAGGTCATAAAATATCATTTAATTTTAAGAACTATTTTCATAAGACTATTGACATAAAAGTGATTTAAGAAAGTGAAAGTTACATTTAGCACAGGATTTTGCATTTTTCAAAAGTATTTGATATTGGAAAAACATATAACTACATATTTTTTGAATTTGTTCTATGTAGCAAACTTTGCCCAGATCTCTTTAAGAACATTTCGTAAATTTGGCATCATTACTAACTTCTCCATGTTAAGAAGATTTTCATAGAAGCAATATTTTCTTGTGTCTCTAAGTGGGAGAGAGTGCTTCTCGCCACTAAATTACCATATTAAAGTGGACTGTTCAGCATTTATTTTCTTCAACCATTCTGTCTAAAATTCAGCCTGATGTATTAGCAGGAGTCCTCCTGCAAAATTGGTCAATGGGTAGTTATGCTTTTGTGTGTTTTTCACATCAAAAAACCCTAAAAGAACAAAAACAAGACAAACACAAAAGTGCTCAGTAAATATTTAATGAATAAATTGTTTTATTCAAGGGGATTGAAAATGGACCTTGTTCCACTGCTTATTTTTTTCTGTATTTTCAACATCTGCCTTTCTACTGGCTAATTAACCAGTAGAAAATTTAATGCTGTGCAGCTATTAAAATTATATTACAAATTATAATTATTAAGATAAACTTAACAGTTACACTATTATAACCATGGTTTATAAATATGTTTAATATTAAATAAAAATTTAAGAAAGAGGAGGCATCAGGAACCACTTTAAAGGTGAATTGTAAAAAATAATGTGATAATAACTTCACTCTGCTTTTCCTTCTCACTTCTTTTCTTGTCTCTCCTTTTCTTTTCACTTAAGCCTCACAAGAGTGAAGCTTCTTGTCTTTCTCTTCTTACTTACCAATCACTCTTCCTTCAACCTGGTGCCCTATAGACACCTATCTCTACAACTCAACTAAAGCTGTACTTTGCAAGACCATCAAAGACATTTTAATTATCAAATCCAAAGGCTCCTTTTGGATCTTTCAGGTCTCCAAACAAATTGCATCTTCTTGAAGAGGAATTTCCTGACAACCTGAGTTAAATCACATGACATTCTCAAATATATTACCATATTTTACATTCTTGATAGCCCCTAGTACTTGATGAAAAAACTACCTATCAGTTATTACACATATTACCCGGGTGATGAAATAATCTGTACACCAAACCCGCATGACACAGAGTTTACCTAGATAACAAACCTGCACATGTACCCTTGAACCTAAAAGTCAAACAATAAGAAATCAACTGTAGATATTTGTTTATGTGTTTATTTTCTTTCTGCTCCCACTAGAACGAAAGATTATTGAGGGAAGGGACTCAGCCTTGTCCACCAGATCCTAAATGATACTTAGTAGACACATATTAAGCATTCAAGTAATATCTGTTTACTGACTGGGACTGATCGATTTGCCTCTTACATGACCTCTCTGGAACATTTGTCAGTGACAACAGTTTGCTTCTAGATGCCCCCTTCATGGCTTTTGAAATAGTACCCTTCCTTTTCAGTCTCTTTCGCTAACTTTCCAATATGATGTGATCTGTTTGAGAAAAGGGACTGCTATTAGCATATTTGCTGGCACGTGAAGGACTCGCAAAACACTCATAAAACATCCTTCTATTTGGGCTTCAGTATGAAAGATCTTAAGTGACCTGTGTGTTTAAAATGACGTGTATTGAAAGAAGTATTATTTTTGGGCCATGAAGATGTGTGAATATTTCTAGTGTGATAATTAAGTATTGAGAAACTTGGAAGTGTATGAATAGATAAATTGCTTAGTACTATGAACTGTAGTGTTTTGGTACTTGGTCGGTACCATTACTTGATTGAATGCTGTGCAGCTGTTAAAATTATATTACAAATTATAATTATTAAGATAAACTTAAATTATTTGTTATAAGTTAACAAGGCATGACACAATATTGTGCATAAAATATAAGTACAACTTTATAAAATGTATGCAACAATGAAAACTAGCAAGGAATGAAACTTGCTAAGTTTTTGTTTCAATGATTTTGTTTCATTGTTTCAATGAAACAATGAAAACTATAACAGAGACTGTAATAGTAGCTGAGTCATTTTATGGAATTTCAGATGTTTGTTCTTTTCCAAATTCTCTGTAGCCTTTTAATTTTCGTATGTTTTAAAAACAATTCAAAGCTGAATACACTTTAAGCATCCTGTAAAACTTGGAATGAACTTGTGTTGAAATGTCAGAAGAGGTTAGTGGTAGGTGTTGTCATGTTTGTTCAAGAAAGAGAGGTTAGTGGTGGTGGTGGCATCTTTGTTCAAGAAAGAAATATGTCCCCTATTATTCATGGCCTTTGTGATTTCCTTTGTGTTTAATGTATTCCACAAGTAGATTCTCCTCTCAAGGTATCGCACCCTGGAAATATAAATAAAGACTTAAATTACTCCCATGAAAGTGACTTCTTCTAGCTTACACAATGAATCACTGGCAGACCTGGAAATGAAACCCCTCAATTTACACTCTTAGACTTCGTAAACGTCCCTAAAACACTTCATCTCTCCTACATTGTTAGCTATATAATGAAGAGTTCTACATTTATTAGACTATAAGTCTTATGTTTTCCCTTTGATTGCTATCGCTCTAGGTGGCAACAAAAGTCATTCTAACTTCACTTGTAAGAGCCAGGTTTGTTTGACACACACATTGTGGAGTTTACTAAATTATTGCTTCTTCTCTCTTATTTATAATTTTGAGAATAATCTATGTTCTTGAAATTTTTTGCTCCTGCATTTGCAGAGGCATAGAGAAATGTGGCAATTTATTCATAAAAAGCTTTATCATGTAAATGAATGATGGTAAGTCTCTGGTTCACAAGATGATTAGAGTAACAGAAAACACACAAATTCCAGCTTTATCCATACAACAGTTTTCAAGGCTATGTAGTTAGAAAAATATGATTGGAGGGTTGATCTGAGTTTAATGTATGAATTCACAGCCTCTTAAGGCTGTCCCTTACTCTACAGGAGTGAGGCCATCAACCTGCGATGTAGAAGCTACTAGGCCGGAGTACTTTTGTCTCTGCACACAAGAATGACTTGCTATCCGCTAATTTAGACAACCCATATACTTCCTTATTAGTGACTAGCTACGTATTTTTGTATTGTTTCTGATTTGAATAAGTTTATTGTGCATGCATTGTCCAATTATAGCAACCTTGACCTGGAGAGAAAGCTCATCTTCTCTAAAGAATACCTGTGAAGGAAAAATGAACTTCCTTCAAAATATGTATCACCCCATGAACAGAATGCTCCTCAAACAGACATACAACTCCAGAAGAAAAATCAGACATTCTCTTAAGAAATCAAATGGTTCGAGAGCAAAAACTTTGATACCATTTAGATGACTGCCGGCATTCTCCCTACCCAGATAATCAAAGGCAGATCTCTCTGATTAGTAAGCCTTGCCCACATACAAAGAGTGCCCCCATCAGGTTTTTGATGTTAGTTTGTTTTCATCTTAAATACATATTCAAAAGAGTATATACAAGTGCAATGTAAACAAGCAGACAGACAGCTTCAGAAGTCTTAAGAAATATAATATTACCATTACATTAAAAAGCTTCTATGTGCTCTCTCCAAGCATATCCCTTATCCAGGGACTGCCACCACGTTGAACTTTGCAGTACTCATTCCCTTGCTCTGCTCTCTGGAGTGTATGATGTTAATATCTCTCAACAATATATTTTACAGTTGTCCCTGATTTTGAAGCTTGTACATACCATGTCATACTGTATAAGTTATTCTGACTCTTTTCCATCTAATATCATGTTTTTGAAATTCAATCATGTGGATATATGCAATTATAGTTGATTTAGTTTTACTGATGTACAGCATACAATTTTATGAATACACTAAAATCTATGTATTAATATTCATCCAGTGGGCATTTACATTGCTTGGTGGCAAATTTTCAAACTTTCTATTGTCTGAATATGTCATTATTTCACCCTCACATTTGAAAAATATTTAAATTTGGCATATGAGTCTAGCTTGGTGGGCTTAATCCCCTCTTATTCCCTTGTTAAAAAGTCAGCTCTCAGTGTAATTGCAATATGTGAATTATCTTTTCTCTCTGAATTCTTTTAATATCTTCTGTGTGCCTTTGGTATTCTGGTGTTTCACTGTTATATGTTTAGGTGTGCATTTATTTTCATTTATTTCACTTAAAACGTGTTGGTCTTTCTGTATTTGAAGTTTAATGTCTTCAAAAATTGTGGAAAAACATTATTATCTCTTTGACTATTTCCTTGACTCCTATTTTCTACTGTCTGTTGAGATTTTAATTACATATATATGAGGCCTTCACTCAATACACCACGTCTTCTAATTTATTTTTTATATTTTAATCTCTGTTTTTATTAGGCAGTATTCTAGATAATTTCTTCAAATTATTTTCCTTTCCAATTTAAAATATCTGTATAGTGTTTGCATTAACTAGACATTTTTATCTAGAAGTAATAAAAACCAATGCCAACATTACCAAGCATATGATTCAGTCTTCTAGGAAAGTTTTGGAAATACCCTCTAGTATAATTGAACATTTTTTTCTCATTAGCTCACAAGACATTTTATTTCTCAAAAGTAATTGGTAATTTTTTAAAAGTGCTAACATTTTCAGCCATTCTAGGGCATAGTATATGTTTACTGATACAATATTTTCTTCATTGATATTTCCTTTGCTAGTTCTTCTGCATCAGCATTTTGAGTAATATAAAAAGGTAGTCTGAGGCACTTTTTCATACTGGTTTAATTTAGATATGAATAACGTAAAGCGATGAATTGTAGGAAATCTCAAAAATAATTTCCCAAGTTTTGCAGTTAGTGCCAAGGACATTTTGCAAATGTACTTATAATTTCATATAGATACAAATAAAGAACTAAATTAAAAGAGAGCTAAAAGCTTATTTTCTTTGGAGTGCAAAACTTGCATACAGATTTTGGTTGTGTACAACTCTGTTTGTAGTGGTAAATGAGAATAGTCTTTATGATGGTAGAAAAAAATTTCCACACCTAAAAGCAAAACCTTTCATAAGGCTTTGGTAAGAAATATATGATAAATTATCTTTAAAGTCTTATATGCCAATATTAAGCTTTAAGTTTTGCAGAATAAAAGTCATAAATATCATCATTTCAGCTCCAGTCATATTTTTAATAAACAGATTTATATGGTGACAAAACAGAAGTTATGCTTGAGGTGTAAATGTATTAAGTGAATATATCTCTACTGACATTCGACTTCTATGAGCTAGCTAACCTTTAAATACTAACAAATTTGCCAGTAGACACCTGACTCCCATTTATTTAATGTTTTATTATAGTTGTTATGTTGTATGTTATTATCTTTGAGAAACTAATGGAATTAGTTACTGTGCAAGAGTTACTTATTTTGTTTTGGTTGTATTAAGCTCTAATAGGGAAAGAAAAAGCTCTGTAAAGTAGAATTGTTTAGTTGAAAAAGGATTTATGGTCAACTCTGTTTATGACCAAATCCTGGCACTTGCATTCATTAGCTGTATGGCTAGGAATCTTTTCTGCACTTAAGTGCCCTCATTTGTAAAGTGGATATTATAATACATATGTCATCGATGTATAGTGAGAGTAAGTTAAATAATGAATTTTAAACATCTAAAACGGTGTCTGATATCATACATTAAAAATGTATTATGTTTCAGTTGTGATACCAGATGCTAAGATACAGAGAGGACAGATAGCTCCTAGCACATAATAGGTAAGTTCGTTTCCACCTATTTAGTGGTTCTTGGTCTTTATTCCATTTCAGATTTAGATCTGCACTGCTTACTCAATAGCCAATTCCCAGGTATTTTTAAATTCTTGTTGCTTCCTCACCAGTATTTGTTTTGTTTTGTTTTTTGTTTTTTTTTGTAAATGTGTTCCAGTTACTTTCCACTCCTTTTCCAACCGATGGGATAATGTACTTATGCATTCAGAAATCTACAGTTGCTTTCTCTTACGATGATTATACATGTAAACTTGCTGACCTAAGAGGGGGAGTGGGTGATGAGATTTAACAACAGACGAGTTGCTACAATATACAAATCTCTATGATTGGCAGTTTACTGTGAGTACTGAGACTCCTGCCTTTTTTAATAGTCTTGCCTCCTTAAGGGATCCTAACAGTACAATGAGATGAAAATATTTAATAGTATAGACAAAGAAGCTACCTATGTTCTCAGAAGGCTTGTAATTCTCTCTTAACTCACAAACTCATTTTAATTATTTATTATGCCTTCTCTTTCTCAATTTTCCCCAAGATGGTAACACAACTAATTACATCTCATCATTTACTTTTGCAGTATATTAATTCTACTGTGGTTCAACAATATCTCAACAACACAAAGATGAGTGTATTACCTAGAAGAGTAAGAATGTAACTCTGTGCACCCAAGTTTTTCCACTGACTTTATATATAATTTGAAAGTTGTTGTCATTTAATGACCTCCATTGTTAAATTATGATAAACTACTGTTGTTGCTAACTTTAGTTCTTTTGGAATAGGTCATACTACTCTCATTTTATGGGAAGCTGTAGCTTACTTCCACTGGAAAAATTCTTGAGTCTCATTTTTCTCATTCATAAGATAATGATAATGGTACCTGATTCATTGGGCTTATAGAATTAAGTACAATAAAATAAAAGCAATTACCCTAGTGCATTATTTACTATACACTAAATAGATGGTAATTTCACATGAATGAGAATATCTGAATAAAATCCCATTTACCTAAATTATATATTAGATGAACTTTAGAATCATAGAATTTAGAAATAGGGCAGTATGTTGGGAATTCTGTACTCTAGTGATTTCCAACTGTGTTGTAGGACACATTGGGTTTATGAGGCTCTTGCATGAGAGGAGAACAAGCACTTGCTACCCTCTTTCACGTTATTCAACCAAAAGAGTTGTAGATTTCATTCACGTCATAATTTCATTACCTTATAGAGCACTTATTGGGCAGATTTGCCACATTCAATTCATGATACGCCACATAATCTGAAACAACTAACCATCCCAACATAGCACCTTCTGAAGATGTTCATAGGTCATTATGGATGGATTTCTTAGTCACTGCCACAGTCCAGTCACAGTTATAGATATCGAATGCTTCAGAGAAGACTGAATATTCCAAAAGAAAGTATGTATAATATTGATAAGTATGTTGCCCAAAACAATGAAATTAAATTAGAAATCAACAAAGAAATAAATTTGTGAAATACACAAACAATTGGAAATTAAACTACACATTTAAAATAACCCATAGGCTAAAAGATAAATCATAGAGATAATTAGAAGAATGTCTTTAGCTGAATAAAAATAAAACCAAATATCAGAATTTATAGGGTCTGGCTGAAGCAGTGTTTAGAGGGAAATTTATAGCTATGATGCTTATATTAGAAAAGAAGAAAGATCTTAAGTAAATTAATCTCAACTTCTACCTTAAGAAATAGAAAAAGAAGAGCAAATTAAATCCAAAGCATACAGAAAAAGTAAATATAAAGATTAAAGCAGAAATTAATAAAAGAAAAAACAAAGTAAATACAGAAAATCAATGAAGCTAAATGTTGACTCTTTGAAAATGAAAACAAAATTGGCAGCCTTATAGCTAGACTGAACAAGAAATTAGGAGAGAGGATATAGCATAGTCAGGATTATCCAGAGAAACAGGACCACCAACAGGATATGCATGTGTGTATGTGTATATATACATATGTGTGTGTAGTATGTATGTATAAATATATATACACACATCTATATGCATATGTATACACATATGTATCTATAGGGGAAGCTGTATAGAGAGGTATTTATTTTAATGAATGGTTCACTTATTATTCTCAGAACTGGAATAAGACAAGGATACCCACTCTCACAACTCCTATTCAACATATTACTGAAAGTCTTAGCCAGAACAGGCTTTGATTTTGGCAAATAATTTATGGCTAAGTCCCCAAAAGCAATGCCAATCAGAAAGGAGAAAAAAAAAGTGAAAGATGTGCAAATAGAAAAATAAGAAGTCAACCTATCTATCTTCACTGACAATATGATTCTATAAACAGGAATCCCTGAAGACTCCACCAAAAAGCTCCTCGAACTAATAAACAACTTTAGTAAAGTTTCAGGATACAAAATCAATGTACAAAAATTAGTAGCATTTCTACACACAAATAACATCCAGGCTGAGAGTCAAATGAAGAACACCATTTCATTTAAAATGGCCAAAAGAAAGTGAAATACCTAGAAATATATCTAAGCAAGTAGGTGAAAGAGCTCTATAAGGAGAACTACAAAGCATAGAGAAATGAAATCAGTGACAACACAAATAAATGAAAAAAAACATTACTTATTTATGGAATGAAAGAATTAATATTGTTAAGATGGCCATACTGCCCAAAGCAATTTACAGATTCAATGCTATCGCTATCAAACTGCCAACGTCATTTTTTACAGAAGTAGAAGAAACTGTTCTAAAATTTCATATGGAATCCAAAAAGAGCCTGAATAGCCAAAACAATACTAAACAAAGGACAAATACCTGAGGTGATGTATACCCCATTTACTTTGATGTGATTATTATGCATTGCATGTCTGTATCAAAATATCTCATGTACCTCATAAATATATACACCTACTCTGTACCCACAAAGATTAAAATAAATACATTTATGGAAAGAACAAAGTCAGAGACCTCACATTACCCAGTATCAAACTATATTATAAGGCTACAGTAACCAAAAAAGCATGGCACTGGTATAAAAACAGACACACAGACCAATGTGTCTCTTACAGAAGAGAAAACTCAGAAATAAAGTCACACACCTCCAATCATCTGATATTTGATGAGGCCAACAAAAACAAGCATGGAGAAAGGACCCCTTGTTCAATAAATACTGCTGGGATACCTGGCTAGCCATATGCAGAAGAAGAATGAAACTGAACCACTACCATTCACTAAATATATAGAAATTAACTCAAGATGAATTAAAAATTTAAATGGAAGACCTCATACTACAAAAATCCTAAAAGAAAACCTAGGAAACACACTTTTTGACATTGACTTTGGCAAATAATTTATGGCTAAGTCCCCAAAAGCAACACCAATGAAACAAAAAATTGACAAGTGGGAACTAATTAAACTAAAGAGCCAAACAGAGTAAACAGCCTACAGAATGGGACAACAGATTTGTAAATTATGCATCTAACAAAGGTCTAATATCCAGAATCTTTAAGGAACTTAATAAGAAAAATCAAATAACCCTATTAAAATGAGTAAAAGACATAAACAGACACTTCTCCAAAGGAGACATGAAAGTGGCCAACAAACTTGAAAAATTGCTCAGCATCAAAAATGATCAGAGAAATACAAATCAAAACCACAGTGAGATACCATCTCACCAGTCAGAATGGCTACTATTAAAAGGTCAAAAAGTAACACATGCTGGCAATGCTGCAGAGAAAAAGGAATGCTTATACACCGTTGTTGGGAATGAAAATTTCTTCAGCCGCTGTGGAAAGCAGTTTGGAGATTTATCAAAGAACTTAAGAGAGGGCAATCCCATTACTGGATATATACCCAAAGGAATATAAATTATTCTACCAAAAAGACACATGCTCTCATATATTCATCACAGTGCTATTCACAATAGCAAAGACATGCAATCAACCAAAGTGCCCATCAATGGTGGATTGGGTTTTTAAAAATGTGGTACATATACATCATGGAATACTATGCAGTTATAAAAATGATAATATCATGTCCTTTATGGCAACATGAATGTAGCTGGAAGCCATTATGCTAAACGAGTTAATGTAGAAACATAAAACTAAATAACGTATGTTCTCACTTATGAGTGGACGATAAACACCGTGCA
Organism: Chlorocebus sabaeus; assembly: GCF_047675955.1. Taxonomy (NCBI): domain Eukaryota; kingdom Metazoa; phylum Chordata; class Mammalia; order Primates; family Cercopithecidae; genus Chlorocebus; species Chlorocebus sabaeus. Next base: position 14,156,228 of record NC_132933.1, on the reverse strand, counting down.
CACATGGACATAAACAGGAACAACAGAAACAGCAAGCTACTAGAGTAAGGAGGGAGGAAGGGAGGCATGGGTGGGAAAACCACCTATTGGGTACTATGCTCGCTACTTGGGTGATAGGATCCATACCCCAACCTCAGCACTGTGCAATACCTATATAATAAGTCTGCACATGTACCCCCTATATCTAGAATAAAAGTTGAATTTTTTTTTAAAAGCTTCACTTGAATGTGGAGGTGTAAGTTCAAAATCTGCCAGACAGGCAAATAGGCTGGAGATGCAGGAAAGTGTTATAGTCCAAGTTCAAAGACAATCATCTGGCAAAGTTCCTTCTTACTCAGAGGAAGTAAATGTTTATTCTACTAAGGCCCTTCCCTGGTTAAATAATACCCACACACATTATGGAGGATAATCTGTTTCACTCAAAGTTCACCAATTTAAGTATTAATCTCTTCCAAAAATCAATTTCACAAAACATCCAGAATAATGTTTAACCAAATATCTGGGTAGTGTGCCCCAGACAAATTGACATATAAAATCAACCATCACAGACAAATTACCAAAGCCAGTGATAAAAAGAAGACATCACTATAGACTTCAAAGAAGATAAAAAGATTGTAAGAGAATACTACAAAAATTTTATGCCCAAAATTAGAACATTTAGATGAAATTGATTAATTCCCTAGAAAGACTCAAAATTGTTGAATCAGATTCCAGAAGAGATAGGAAATCTGAATATAACTACCACAAAAGATAGAATTTCTAATGAAAAAGCCCCACACACAAAGACCAAGCTCAGGTTACTTCAGTAATAAATTTTGCCAAGCTTTTAAAGAAAAATTAATATTAATTCACCACAAGCTCATCCAACAAATAGAAGAGAAGAAGGATTAGTGACTACAAATTGAGACTTGACATACTAACTAAAAAAGAGTTTGTTTTGGTTCCAATCCATGTGATTCTTCAGTTTTTTCATTTTATTTCTCCATCACTTCCAATTTAACCATTGTCCCTGTGACAGTTGGTCTGTTGGATGTTGAGGGTAGTCTTGGTCTGCCTAGATCATTGAAGCATCTTGTCAACATGGTAGGTAAATTGATAATGAAAATGATTGTCTTTAGAGCTTGAATTCTCACTATGTGCTACACTCCTTGTTTGGCACTTTTAATGTATTATATTGAATATTATTATTTTAAGTACTGTTAATTGCACCACATTGTGAGGGCTGTGTTTCTGTTAATGCCAAGATTGAAAAAGAAGTTTGTCTTATGTGGGCTGTGCTTAATATTTTAAAAAATTAGGCTGATGTTCTTATTAAGATTTTATTTATGTATCATAAAATTAGTTATTAAGAGTATACAGTTCACTGGTTTTGGGTATATTCACAAGATTTTTCAACTGTCACCACTATTTCAAGAACATTTTAATAACCTGAAAGGAAATTTTACACCTGTTAGCAACCACTCTCCATTTTTTCCTTGTCCCAGACTCTGACAATCACTAATCTATTTTTTAATCCCTATGAATTGCCTATTGTGAACTATCTTAGGACCCTTGTTGACAATGAATTGACCACAAATGTGTGAATTTACTTCTGAATTCTTATGTCTATTCCATTGATCTGTATGTCTATACTTATGTCAGTATCATACAGTTTTAATTACTGTAGCATTGCAGTAAATTTCAAAATCAGAAAGTATGACAATTCCAACTTTGTTCTTTTTTATTAAGATTGTCATGGGTATTCTGGGCCCCTTGCATTTCCATATGAAATTATGATCAGCTTATTCATTTCTGCAAAAATTGACAGTTAGAATTTTGGTAGGGCTTGCATTGTTTCTACAGATCAATATGAGCAGTATTGCCATCTTAACAATATTAAGTCTTCCAATCCATGAATATAGAATGCCTTTCCATGTATTTAGGTCTTTTTTTTCAAATCAGTATTATAGTTTTCATTGTATAAGCATTTTACTTATTTAGTTAAATTTAATCCTAAGTATTTATTCTACTGTTGCTATTGTAAATGGAATTGTTATCTTAATTTCATTTTCAATTTTTTTTACTAGTTCATAGAAATACAACTGAATTTTTGTATATTGAGCTTGTATTCTGAAACCTTGCTGAGCTCGTTTATTATATCTAATAGTATTTTTGTGTGTATGTGTGGATTATATAGGATTTTCTATATAGCAGATGATGCAGTCTGCAATAGAGAGAGTTTTATTTCTTTCTTTCCAATTTGGACGCCTTTTCCTCCTTTTGCTTGCCTAATTGCACTAAGTTATACTTTCAGCTCTATGTTGAATAGAAATGGTCATTGTCTTGTTTCTGATATTAGGAGAACAGATTTCAGTCTTTCATCTTTGACTATCATGTTAGCTGCAGGGGTTTTTTATGCACTCTTTGTCAAGTTGAGGAAGTTTCTCTCTATTCCTAGTTTGTTGAGGTTTTTTTTTTTTTTTTTTTCAATCATGAAAAGGTGTGTTAGACTTGGTGAAATTTCTTTCCACATCTGTTAAGATGATTGTTCTTTATTCTATTTGTTTGGTGTATTACATCAATTTCTTTTTGAATGTTAAGCCAATCTTTATTTCCTGGGATATATACCATTTGGTCTTGTCATATTATTATTTTTGTATTGCTAGATTTTGTTAGTATTTTTTGAGGATTTTTGAATACATAGTCACATGAGATATTGGTCTGTAGTTTTCTTTTCCTGTAATTTTTAAAATCTGGTTTAGTATTATAGAATGAGACAGCACTTCATCTGTTTCTACTTTACAAACTATTTTTTAAAAGATTCATGGTAATTCTGTTTTTAAATCTTTAGTGAAATTCACCAGTGAAGTTTCTGAACCTGGGGTTTTCCTTGAGGGATTTCTTTATGACTAAATAAATCTCTTTATTTATTACAGGTCTATTCAGATTTCCATGTGTTATTTGTAATTCTAAAGGCAACCCTTGTGGTATGTGGCATGCTGACTATATCCTCCTTTTAAAAAGAGGGAAACAAAGGTTAAATTTCTTGCTCAAGTTTTTGAAGGTAATAAGTGACAAAGCTAGGTCTCTGGTCAATCTACCTCCAAGATGCATGTCAGTTTTTGAATCACACACACTTCCACAGACACTGATTAAAATTATATATTCCCTTTGCTATAGCATTGGCACAGACTTATATGACACTAAAGCCTTGAGAGAAATCTGGGTGCTTTGAAGTAAATGTCTACTGGAAAACCAAACTCCAGGGAGTATCTTGGTGCAGATTGTGGACATCTTGTTAAAAGATTTAATTTAAGCCATTTTTGTTTATCTCTCCTCCATCTGGAAGTAATATTTTGGTAATGTTTTTATTTGCATGTTATCTAATGATTTATTTTTACTTTATATGGAATGGACAAACTTTGAATTCCTCCTGCTAAAGAAAATTATATTTTTCTGCTAAATTTATTTCTCTTTCTGAGGCACTTGTTTTTATAAGACAGATTTCTGGACTTTCACTATGAAGAATCCAGAGATTAGGTGGCACACAAGAAAAGTGTTACAGAAAAAAAGAGAAAAGTAATTTTAAAAAATCATGCAGGGTAAGGTTTGTGGGTGTTTTAAGGTGATGGTTTGAGAGGTAAGAGCTGAGGAAAGGTAAATTGATGATGAAAAGTGGTTATGATTATTTGAACCCCCTCTTATGTTTCCTGATAAACAGAAGTTAATGATTCTTTTTTTGCCAATAGACTAAGAGTATTTAGTTACAAGGCTAGTCCATGTTTGAACCATGAGGGTCCCAACTTATATTAGTATCACACTCTTATCCCACAATAAGGATGTATGTGACTTTGCTTTTGAACATGTGCCAACCTTATATAAAAGGTGATAGTGGACTTGAATCTAGTTTGCATGGGACTAGATTGATTTAATCACTCATTAAGTTGACAGATTATTTTGAGCCCATTTTGTTCGAAGCCCTGCGGTAGATTATGGGTGAGTAAGATAGTCATTATCTCTGCCTTTATGTAATTTATAGAAGGGAGACTGATATTTAATGGTTATTATATACGATATATATTTAGTGGTTGCACACACACAGATGCTTACAATTTATGGTAAGTCCTATGAAGAGAAAGAAAAAAGGAATTATGGGAGATAAGCATACTAGATGCAAGTTAAGTGGATGGGAGTGGTCAAGAAAACTACCTGTGAGGTAGTGATTTCAAGCTAAGACCTGAAATCTGAGTAGGAGTAACTAAGGTGATTGAAATGGTTTGGTTCTGTTTCCCCACCCAAATCTCATCTTGAAGTGTACTCTCATAATTCCCACATGTTGTTGGAGGGACCCGGTGGGAGATAATTGAATCGTGGGGACGGTTTCCCCCATACTGTTCTCATGGTAATGAAAAAGTCTCGGGAGATTTGATGGTTTGATCAGGTGTTTCTGTTTTTTCATTTTCCTCATTCTCTCTTTGGCTGCTGCCATCCATGTAAGATGGCACTTGCTCCTCCTTGCCTTCTGCCATGATTGTGAGGCTTCCCCAGCCACGTGGAACTGTAAGTCCAATTAAACCTTATCTTTTGTAAATTGTCCAGTCTCGAGTATGTCTTTATCAGCAGCCAGAAAACAGATTAATATGGTGATGAATGTTGCAGTCAAAAGATTCTGCATGTGGACAAGTCCAAAATTGGGAAAGAGTTGGGCTCTTTTGAGTAATTAAAATCACCATGTAAAAATATACAACTGAAGAGGTAGGCAAGGGTGAGATCACACAGATAGTGTTAATAACTTTAAAAATATGTTATCTTGCATTCACATGGGAGTTAGTCATAGGTACATTTGGGAACTAATTTTTTCATCTTTCTCTAACTGGAATTTTCAGACATTCAAGAGCAAAATATAAGTATTTCAGAAGACCGAGTTTAAGAAACATCTAGATTTTGAGAGTGCTCACTCTCAGGAGCATATGTACAGATTTGCTAAGTGGTAAGACAGGTAACACTGAAAAGTTTACATTGTGTAGTTGGCTGTCCACTAATCCAACAGTGTGCAACTGAGACTAGCTAGACAAGGCTACAGGTCTTTGGCTAGAAGATAGTTGTTTTTTGGTTTTGTTTGTTTTTTTTGTTGTTGTTGTTTTTTCCTGGATCAGTATATCATCTACTGCAGTGCTCTATGCATTTTCCTCATTCAATTAGACACAGTGTTCTCAGTTTCAAGATATAGAAGGCGAGGTTCATGTAGATGGAGTGGTCTTCTTATGGTTGATGGGAGGGTTGATACAATACCTTATTGTATCAACAATTGTAAGGTATTGTAAAGATACAATACCTTATTGTATTGTATCAACAATAAGGTATTGTATCAATACCTTATTAAAGCTCTTATATCTAGAAAATTAAAAGCTCTTGTATCTAGAAAATCATATTCAATCAATATTTAAAAACTACTAATCATTTATTCACTAAACCTAATAATGTATTAATAACTAATAGTTATTACCTTATTAATTTTCCCCAAACATTAAATATTCAATTGATTAGAAATACTTGTGAAATGAGACTATACTCAAGAACATCTAGACATTTTCACACATCTTTCACAGCTATAATATATATATTATATAACATAACATGTGTAGAAGGAAAAAATGAAAAGCATATTTTATTTTGGCGAAAGTTTAAAAAATCAGTACCTAACTGAAAGCTAGCAAAATGCCCAGTTCCTAATATATTCTGTGACTCATAATCTTAAGAAGGTCCCATTTTTAACCACATGCAGGTTCAAAGCGTAAGTAGCAACATAAAACTTACGCTTTTGCATTTCATGAACCATGTATAAAACAGTTAGCTAAGTTGAAAATAGTTAATTTTAGGTTTTATTGTATCATCTAACATCCATGCATGGGAAAAATAAGACTTTGGAGTATTATATTTCTTTATATTCTCTTGTTTATGGATTACATATTTTTCAATAAGCATATTTGAAATAAAACCACAGGAGAAATTGAAAGAAACAAAAACAGTGTATCCAAGTTGGCAACTAGAACATCAATGGATGGCTTTTAAACTTCTAAGAAACCATCTAGATCAATAACAGTATTGATCAGTATTCATCATAGTACTCAAGAAAAGCTAAAGGTGTCCAGGTTGTGATATAGATAGACATCAGACCTGACCCTTGATCTAATATTTCTGAGACATGTACCCATCGTCTTATGAACATGTGGCTGGATGAATCCATCTTTGTTAGTTGGCTTTGGTTTTTCATAACTTAGAAAGTGAAAGACAAGCCTAAGTAATATGCACACCGTGATGCTAGACAATGGAGCACATCCTTGTGAGGGAGTTGTATTACCTGAAGAGAGGTGACCATGACCACATGTGAGGCGAATTTAGTGCTACATAATTTAGGAGTCCTTCTTAAAACATCTTGAAATGTTTCTACCAGAGCTTTAAAAAGTTTCTTAATAGAGGAAAATTTGCTGTATTTGCAAAAAAGGATAGCCCTTTTCTATGCTTTAATTTTGGATCCACTGAATACTACCAACTGAGAGAGTCGGCGTTTTAAAATATTTAATGATTATTTTTAACTGACACACAATTATACATATTTATTGGGTACAGGTTGATATTTCAATACATGTGTACAATGCGCAATAATCAAATAAAGGTATATATCCAAAAAAAACTATATCAATATGTTGAAAAGATGCTTATGTTCATTGCAGCATTATTCACAATAGCCAACATGTGGAATCAACCTAAATGTTCATCAATAGGTGAATAGATAAAGAAAATGTGCTACTGATGCATAATGGAATACTATTCAGCCATAAAAAGAATGAAGTCCTGTTATTCACAGCAACAGGGATGAGCCTGGAGGAGATTATGTTAAGTGAAATAAATCAGATACAGAAAGATAAATACTGCATGTTCTCACACATATGTGGAAGGGAGCAGTTTTAAAGGAAAAGTTATACAATTTGGCTTTCATTACTGATATGTCTGTGCCAGGGAGAGAGAAAACAAGTAATTGCAAATGCAAACACCCTGACCAAGAGAAAACTGCAGTGGATCTTTCCAGCACCCCTGAACATTTTGGATGAGAAGTTATTTGGAGAATTTCACGAGAGCCATGGACTTACTTGCCAGAAAAATTCATGCTCTAGGGGCAACCATTAGTTTATTTGGTAAAATCTGCATGTAATTTCAGGGGATCATCGACCCTTTTATGTGTTTAAATAAGCCCTTGTCTCCCGAGTTAAGAACTCTTGGACTAAATAATTATCACATTAGAATGTAATTGTGAAAAAAACAAAAACAAAAACAAAAACAGGCTTTCAGAACTCAGCATTGATAAGGAAACTGGACTCCAGAAATAGATCTGCTTACCTGTAAGTAGTGGCCCAAATCCACTGATTTTTGCCTACAGATGAAAATTGGTTAGCTAATCAAAGCTGCCTTTTTCCTCTAGATTACCTTTAGAATTCTTTCCCAGCTTCCAGGCTCACTGGGTCCCTTCAGTTCTCCACAAACCTCCATATTTTCCACATTTTCACAACAGGTTTCTGTAGCACCCTGTCATGTTTGGAATATAAACCAAACTCCTTCCATGTCCTAGTAGTGTCTGCTTCTTCTAGTTCTTGTCTGTTTCCCATATCCCCTGCTGTAACTCCCTCCTTCCTGCATGATGCTTTAGTTATAGAAACACTGCACACCTTCTTGAACATGTCAGGCTTGTTCCTGCCTAAGAACTTGGATCCTTGCTGATCTTAATGCCTGGAATGTTCTTCTCCTAGACTCAAGATGACTCCACCCCACTTTACTCAAGTCTCTGCTCCAATGTTAACTACTCACAGAGCCTTTCCTTGACACCTGAAACAGGCATCACCCTCACTCCATCAATATTTTCCTCACCTTGGTTTTTCTTTATAATACTTATAACTCTCTGGTGACTATCTGGCTTATTTGCTAATTGTATTGCATTCCAGTATAATATGCAATTCAAAAGAGTGAGAGGTATTAACTGCTGTATTTTGAGCATCTCGAACAGAGTCTATCAAATTGGAGGTTCTTAATGTATATATCTTGAAAAAATAAACGTGTGATGAATGAATACATCCATAGTAACTACTGTGATGGCCAATATTAATTTACATAAATTAATTTGAGGGAGGATACTAATTTCCCATTTGGAGTGATAGTTACACTTTGAGTTATAAGTATAACTTTATGTACTTATAACTTATACATATAAGTTATTCTGGATATTTCATTGAATTATTACTCAATAGAGAACAAAGAACAATATCGTTAAAGTTTGTTGTTACCAGAAAATGTCAGAATGCATGCAGCTTTTTTTGGTAAGATTAAAGAATCCACATTTACAACTCAGATGGATTATCTGATGCTTCTTCAGCAAAGGAAGGGTCAAGTTTGTCTTAGGCTGAAAAATATTAATTTACATAATTCCAAATATCAATTGTTTGCTCAAATCCACATGGAATTTAATGATTAAAGGTCATAGGGAAGCCCATTTTGTTACACTTCCAATTTAAGTGAGGGAATTATCTTATATGGGCGCCTTTCTCATATAATCAACAATCTCTGAAACCTCATTTCTTACAAGTAATCCATTTTGTTTTATTTTTATGAATTTATTTTATTTACATATATAATTTTACATAAATGCATTATCTGTGCTCATATTCACATATTCATTTTTTAAAAATTATTCTTTATGTTGTTTGATTTCCAATTCTTCCAACTTAGTACCTGCCTGGTAACCCAAATCACTAAATATGTATGTGTGTATTTGTGAGATACACACACACACACACCATGGAAGCCCTTGTTAAAAACCTAATACATATTCTTCCATATTTATTTGTGCCCCCCCCACATATATAAAACTATATATATAGTGTGTGTATGTTTGTGTGTGTGTGTATGTATATATATATAACAACACACAACTTACATACATTCATTCACAAATAATGAATGTGGCTGGTTTTTTTGGGGGGGTTATTTTTAAAAAATGAAATATTATCCTATACATTTTCCTGCATTTGTAGTTTCTCAGATTAGATTACCTTGTGGAAATTCTTCCAGTCACCTTGTGTAACTCTAATTCATTATTTTAATATCTACATAATATTCTATAGTACGGTATATCACAAGTCATATGACTGCCTCCAAATGAATGACCATTCACTTTGTTTTTTGTTTTTTTTTTTTCTTCAAATTAACATCCAAGACATCCTCGGGAATTCTAGAGCATTTTGTACCTATGAGATAGATTCCTCTGAATTAGTGTGCTAATAAGTGAGGGTTGTATCTTTCTATATTAATAAGTATCATCAGATAGCTTTCCAAAAAGATTTTAGTGAATTGTATATCTATTCTATTTTGAAAGTTTCCTTTTGATTTGTATTTCCACCAAGAGCTGGCATTACTGATTATTTAATTGTTTGATGAATGTAAAGTGATATCCTTATTGCTTTAACTTGCATATTCCTGACTACTAATGAGTCTGAACATGCTTGTAGACATTTTAGATTTACTTTTTTGTGAATATCCTATATATCCTCTCAATACATTTTTATCTATTGAATTGGTTTTTATTAGCATCAGTAGGAGACCTTGGATGTTACAGATATTAATCTTTTGTCTGTTATCTGTATTTTAAAAAAATATATTCCAAAACACTTCTGATGCTACCGAAATGGCATAGCCCCATTTATCTCATATCCTCCACCTTACAACTTAAAAACCTTGCCCAAAACATTTCAAACAAGCATCAAGTGACTCTGAAAGGTGGAATAAAGAAGGTAAACTACAGAGGGATTTGGGACTTAAGGAACAACATGACAGTGAGTTTTGGGGGTTTTCTTATTGCCTCCCCTATATCCCAGATAGGGCACTGCAGACATTTCCAATCCAGAACTGTCAACAAAAAAGACAAAAATCTTCCAAGGAAAACCTATTTCCCAAAGCCAAAAGAGAAGGAACAGCTTGGCCTAATGACAGAAAAGCTTTTTGCAATACGTGTCCTATTCTAGCCAAACATGAAAAGACAAAGGCCAATAACCTCTTCTCCCCTTCCCTCCTACCACTTAGTTTTATCAGGGAGGACTGGGGATATGATCTCACATCCCCTGTGTTGCTGAAGCTGCTGGTATTCAGATTCCCTTGTCAAGGTAATGTTGTCAAGGCTTAGCAGGGAGTTAGCCTTCCTTCTCTACCTGGCAGAAGCAGGCAACAATTTTCCCAAAGGATGGTGTAGATGAGCCTAGCAGACAGCTGATCTTCCATCCCCCAGTTGGCAGAGGTGGGATGTGCTCTGATTCCCCTACCAGGGTAGTGTCAGCAGGATCCAAAGGCAAGCCAATCCAGTTCCACCACAGTGAAGACACTAACCTAGACAGTTCAAAACAAGTATAGTTGGCACTTTGCTTCTCCTTGATTCAAATAAATGGAAAGACAGCTTATGTTTATAAACACAAAACGATATTGTTTATGTGAAATAAAGTTTAATGGTGCCACAAAAAATTAAACATAAAATTGCCATGTGATCCAGTAATTCTACTTCTGAGTATATATCTAAAAGAAGTGAAAATGGCAACCCTAACAGGTATGTGTACACCCACATACATAGCAACATTATTCCCCAAAGCAAAAATGTGGAAACAACCCAAATGTCTGCTGAAAGATGAGTGAATAAACAAAATGTGGTACAGATAACCCACAGAATATTGTTCAGCCTTAAATATGAAGGAAATTCTGACACACGCTACAACATAAATGAACCTGGAAGACATGCTAAATTAAATAAACTAATCAAAAAAGGGCAAATACTTTATAATCTCACTTATGTGAGGTATCTAGCATAGACAAATGAAGGCAGACAGAAAGTAGAATGGCAAATGCCAAGTTGTAGGAGTGGTGGTGAGGAATGTGGAGTTATTTAATGGATAAAGAGTGTCAATTTGGAATGACAAGATAGTTCTGGAAATGGATGTTGGTGATGGTTGCATAACAGTGTGAATGTACTTAATGCCACGGAACTGTATGCTTAGAAAGCATAACATTCACAGCAACCTGGATTGAGTTGGAGACCATTTATAACAGTAAAATTGTTATTATATATATTTCACCATAATTAAAATGTCTTTATTTGTAAAAGTACAAAGATAATTTTGAAACTTTACATTTAAAGAAGGAATGTATGGAACTGATCTGGCCAGGTGGATTTGATGCCCTGGACAGACATGATGAGCAAAGATGTCTGTTGATTCTGGTATGTCTAAGACCATCCTAGGATGCTAGATACACTGAATTGAAAGGGTATTAAAATTATATCATTAAAATGGAGGTAAAAGATCTTTACAAGAAAAAAGATCTCTACAAAACATGTCGAAAATAATTGTGAAGGACACAAACAAATTGAAAGACATCCCATGCTCATGTACCAGAAGAATTAATATAATTAAAATAACCATACCTTCCAAAGAAATCTACAGAGTTAGTGCAATTTCCATCAAAATATCAATGCCATTTTTCACAGATTTAAAAAAAAAATGAAAATTTGTATGGAACCAAAAAAGAGTCACAATAACCAAAGCAATCCTCAGCAAAAAGAGAAAAGCTGGAGGCATAACACTGCCTGACTTCAAAATATTGTATAAGCTCTGGTAACAAAAACAGCATGCATGTCCCTACAAAGGACACAAACTCATCCTTTTTTATGGATGCATAGTATTCCATGGTGTATATGTGCCACATTTTCTTAATCCAGTCTGTCACTGATGGACATTTGGGTTGATTCCAAGTCTTTGCTATTGTGAATAGTGCCACAATAAACATGCGTGTGCATGTGTCTTTATAGCAGCATGATTTATAATCCTTTGGGTATATACCCAGTAATGGGATGGCTGGGTCATATGGTACATCTAGTTCTAGCTCCTTGAGGAATCGCCATACTGTTTTCCATAATGGTTGAACTAGTTTACAATCCCACCAACAGTGTAAAAGTGTTCCTATTTCTCCACATCCTCTCCTGCACCTGTTGTGTCCTGACTTTTTAATGATCGCCATTGTAACTGGTGTGAGATGGTATCTCATTGTGGTTTTGATTTGCATTTCTCTGATGGCCAGTGATGATGAGCATTTTTTCATGTGTCTGTTGGCTGTATGAATGTCTTCTTTTGAGAAATGTCTGTTCATATCCTTTGCCCACTTTTTAATGGGGTTGTTTGTTTTTTTCTTGTAAATTTGTTTGAGTTCTTTGTAGGTTCTGGATATTAGCCCTTTGTCAGATGAGTAGATTGCAAAAATTTTCTCCCATTCTGTAGGTTGCCTGTTCACTCTGCATCATTCTTAGCAAACTATCAGAAGAACAGAAAACCAAACACCGCATGTTCTCACTCATAGGTGGGAACTGAACAATGAGATCACTTGGACTCGGGAAGGGGAACATCACACACAGGGGCCTATCATGGGGAGGGGGGAGGGGAGAGGGACTGCATTGGGAGTTATACCTGATGTAAATGACGAGTTGATGGGTGCTGACGAGTTGATGGGTGCAGCACAGCAACATGGCACAAGTATACATATGTAACAAACCTGCACGTTATGCACATGTACCCTAGAACTTAAAGTATAGAAAAAAAAAAAGAAAGAAATGAAAGCAGCAGACTTTGCTTGCTTTTCAAATGATCTTCATTTCATTTCAAATTTTCACTTGAAAACATGTGCTCCCTTATGCTTTCCAAACAAGTGTAAAGAATTAAAATGAAAAATCAACTTTTCAAGATCTTCAGCAAATTTATGAATCACTCTAGATTCAGAAAAATATCACTTCTAATATCAAACGTAGTTTTAAAATTAACTAGATATTTTAATTGATAAAGTAATGCATATAGTAAAAAAAATGAAATATTATAAAAGACTGTCCATCAGAAAGTAAGATTTTCCAAGACCCTAGTCATTTCCTGGAGCAAATTCTGCTAATAGTTACTTCTTTATCTATCCAGAAATAGAGAAATAGATCCCATGCAAGCCTTTGCATCCGCCTGGGTCTACCTGTTTGTCCACACCCATATATGCTTTCCTGTACCTTGCTACTCTTACTTTTTAACCTTAGATACATACTATAGGTTTTTGTGTATAGTTATATATAGATCTGCCATGTTTAAAAAAGTAACTGCAAGGTATCACATTGTGCCAATGTCTGTAATTTATTCAGTTAGGCCTTCTATATTCATAACACATTTAGATTATTCCCAGGCATTTACTATAACTTTTCAAGAAATATCTCATGGTCCCTTCCAAGAAGTATGACCACATACAAAGTGACTTTACCGATTTCTCAGGTTTTATTTTTTTAATTTGTTGATTGGGGATAACAGTAGTACATACTTAAGGCAGACACTTTTGATTGCCTACCCAGCAACTATTTCCTCTTTTTTAAGTGTTAATATTCTTACTTTGTCTTGGTGGCCATACAACATGCTCAGGTAAGTGGAATCTATAATATATTTTTTAAAAATGGAGTCCTATGAGATTAACAATGATTGGTTATAGCAAGATTGACAATGACAATCTCTTTTGGTAATGATCAAACTTAATACGTATCACTTAAGTTGCTCTTCAAGAAGGGACATCAAATTACAACGAGGTTATCTGTTTTCAAATACTCTTACCAATATGTATAATCAAACCTTTCTAATTTGTGGGTAATAAAATTTATTTTAACTTGCAAAAACAAAAAACAAAAAAAAAAACAGCATGGCATTGACATAAAAAGTAGACACGATGGAATGAAATGAAAAACCCAAAAACAAATCAATGTATTTACAACCATCTGATCTTCAAAAAAACCATCAAGAACATACACTGGGGAAAGGGCAGCCTCTTCAATAATAGTGCTGGAATATGTGGATAAACAGATGCAGAAGAATGAAACTGGACTCCTACTTTTTACCATATACAAAAATCAACTTGAGATAAGACAACTCAAGATTTTACTTAAAGATAAAACTGGAAAATATAAAACCACTGGAAGAGTATAAGGAAAGCTCTTCAGAACATTGGTGCAGGCAAAGATTGTATGGCTAAGATTTCAAAAGCAAATGCAACAAAAATAAAAATAGGCAAATGGAACTATATTACACTAAAAAGTTTCTGCTCAGCAAAGGAACCAATAAACAAAGTGAAGAGACAACATCTTGAAAGGAAGAAAATATTTGTAAATGATTTATCCAACAAGGGACTATGTATCAGGAACTCGAACAATGCAACAATTTTTTAAAATCCCATGAAAAAGTAGACAAATGACAAGAATACACATTTCTCCAAAAAAGACATACTAATGGCCAACAAGTATGGGAAAATGCTTAATATCTCTAAGCATCAGGTAAATATAAATCAAAACCACAATGAGATATTATCTTACCATAGGTAGAATGCCTATTATTAAAAGACAAAAAAATAACAGATGCTGGTGAGGATGTGGGAAAAAGGAAACTCTTATACACTGTTGTGAGAATGTGAATCAGAACAAATGCAATGGAAAACAGTATTGATATTTCTCAGAAAACTGAAAAAAGAGCTATCATATGATCCAGCAAATCCACTACTGGCTATTTATCCAAAGGGAAAGAAATCAATATGTCAAAGGAATATCTGCATATTCATGTTTATTGAAGCACCATTCACAATAGCAAAGTTATAGATTCTACCCAAATGTCCACCAAGGGATGAATGGATAAGGAAAATGTGGTATATATCCACAATGGAATATTATTCAGCCATAAAAAAGAAAGAATTTTTATTTGCAGCAACATGGATGGAACTCCAGGTCTTTATGTTAAATGACGTAAACCAGGCATAGAAAGACAAATATCATATGTTCGTACTCATATGTGTGAGATAAAGTGTTGATGACATGGAGGTAAAAAGTGGAATGATGGATACCAGAGACTAGGGAGTGTGAATGAATGGTTTCAGCAGGGGTTGGGGTGGTGAAGAGAGGTTGGTTAATGGGCACAAACATACAGTTAGGTAGAATTAAGAGTTTCTAATGTTGGTTGCAGAGTAGAGTGATTGTAGTAACAGCAATGTATTATAATTTTTAAAATAGCTAGAAGAGAGAGCAGAAATGCACCAGCACATAGAAATGATAAAAACTTGGGTGATAGATATCCCAAATACCCATGCTTCTTTATTACACACTCTCTACATGTAACCAAATTTCACATGTACCCCATAAATATGTACATATATTTTATAGCAAAAAAATTAAAAATGAATTTTAAAAATCTTGAAATTGCAGTATCTGAGTAATGGATATACGGGGTTTCACTACTACCTTATCTATTTTGTTTATTTATAAAAATTATTTATAAAGGTTTTTAAAGTGTGAAAAAAAATCCTATAGAGTATATCATACCAAATCTATGATATTCTAGAACAAGCAAGACTATAGAGACAATGCAAGGATAAGTTGTTGTTGGAGGTTTGTTGGAACAAGGAAGAGGGATGACTAGATGGGATGCAGGGGCATTTTGGGAGGGTGAAACTATTCTATATGATACTGTAAGAGTGGATACATGACATTATGTATTTGTCAATATCCACAGAATGTGAAACAAAGAATGAACCCTAGCTAAATTGTAAATTTTAGTTAATAATAATATATTAACATACATTCATCAGTTGCAGCACGTGTACCACATTACAAGATGTAAACAATACGGAAAACTTTGGGGAGGTTAGTGGATATGTGAGAACTCTGTATTTTCTTATCAATTTTTTTTGGTAAAACATAATAATATTCTAAAACATAAAGCCTATTAATTTAAAAATATGCAAGCTATTTGCAAATACACTTCAATAAAAAAGATATACAGATCACAAAAATATATGAAAAGATGCTCAGCATAATTTATCATTAGAGAAGTGCAAATTAAACCACAATAAGACTCTACTACAAACTAATTAGAGTGGCTAAAAAATCCTAAAATATCAGATATAAGAGATAATGTGAAACAAAAGGAACCACTCTCATTTATTGCTGGTTGGAAAAATATATAGAGAGCTCGTTCGATGAAAGCATTGTATTATCTGATTTATAGATATTCTGAAAAAGGTAAAAAGATACAAAAAACAGATCACCATTACTACAGACTTGGAGGAGGCTGTTAGTTGACTACAAAGGTGAGGCATAGGGGATTCAACCCAAATTGCTGTGCATGTCAATAGTTTATTCCTCCTTGTTGGTCTATAGAATTCCATTGTGTCCATGCACCTCAATTTGTTAATCCTTTCACTTACAGAAAGACATTTCATATTTTTCAGCTTTTGGAAGTATGGATGGAGCTACTAGAAACATTCACATATAGGGTTTTGGCCCGGGCACGGTGACTCATGCTTATAATCCCAGTACTCTGGGAAGCTGAAGCAGGAGGATCTCTTGAGCCCAGGAGTTTAAGCCCAGCCTAGGCAACATAGTGAGCCCTCATCTCTACAAAATAAATAAATAAATAAATAAATAAATAAATAAATAAATAAATAAAATAATAAAAATTAATGTACAGGTTTTTGTGTGAACATAAGGTTTCTAAATTTATTTCACCCAGTAATGATATTTCTGAGTCATATGGTAAGTGTATGTTTATAATGAGATCATGTTCTTTGCAGGAACATGGATGGAGCTATAGGCGATTATTCTTAGGAAACTAACGCAGGAACAGAAAACAAAATACTGCATGTTCTCGCTTATAAGTAGGAGCTAAATTATGAGAACACATGGATGCACACAGAGGAACAACGCACACTGAAGCCTATGGGAGGTTGGAGGGTGGGAGCAAGGAGAGGATCAGGAAAAATAACTAATGGGTACTAGGTTTAATACCTGGGTGATGAAATAATCTGTACAGCAAACCCCCATGACACAAGTTTACCCATGTAACAAACCTGCACATGTACCCCTGAACTTAAAATAAATGTTTCTTTTTTTTTTTAAAAGAAGTCGGGGAAATAAAAGAAATTTCCAGATAGTGACTGCACAATTTTACACTCACACAGGAAACAGAATAATGTTCAAGATGTTCTTCATTCTTGCTAGCAGTTAGTAATGTCAGTATATTTTTCAGCAGTCCTTAAAAATATAATGCATCTACCTTGATTTTACTTTGTTTTTCTCTAAAATCTAATGATGTAGGATAATTTTTCATGTGCTTATTTAACATTTGTATGTCAATCTAGAAAAGAGTCTATTGATGTATTTTGCCCATTTTAAAAATGTTTTCTAATTTTTGGATTTTTTTTTTTAATTATACTTTAAGTTCTAGGGTACATGTGCACAACATGCAGGTTTGTTACATATATATACATGTGCCATGTTGGTGTGCTGAACCCATTAACTTGTCATTTACATTAGGTATGTCTCCTAATAATATCTCTCCCCCCTCCCCTCCCCACAATAGGACCTGGTGTGTGATGTTCCCCTTCCTGTGTCCAGGTGATCTCATTGTTCAATTCCCACCTATGAGTGAGAACATGTGGTATTTGGTTTTCTGTTCTTGTGGTAGTTTGCTGAGAATGATGGTTTCCAGCTACATCCATGTCCCTACAAAGGACATGAACTCATCCTTTTTTATGGCTGCATAGTATTCCATGGTGTATGTGTGCCACATTTTCTTAATCCAGTCTGTCACTGATGGACATTTCGGTTGATTCTAAGTCTTTGCTATTGTGAATAGTGCCACAATAAACATACGTGTGCATGTGTCTTTATAGCAGCATGACTTATAATCCTTTGGGTATATCCCCAGTAATGGGATGGCTGGGTCAAATGGTATTTCTAGTTCTAGATCCTTGAGGAATCGCCACATTGTTTTCCACAATGGTTGAACTAGTTTACAGTCCCACCAACAGTGTAAAAGTGTTCCTATTTCTCCACATCCTCTCTAGCACCTGTTGTTTCCCGATTTTTTAATGATTGCCATTCTAACTGGTGTGAGATGGTATCTCATCGTGGTTTTGTTTTGCGTTTCTCTGATGGAGAGTGATGATGAGCATTTTTTCATGTGTCTGTTGGCTGCATGAATGTCTTCTTTTGAGAAGTGTCTGTTCATATCCTTTGCCCACTTTTTAATGGGGTTGTTTGTTTTTTTCTTGTAAATTTGTTTGAGTTCTTTGTAGGTTCTGGATATTAGCCCTTTGTCAGATGAGTAGATTGCAAAAATTTTTTCCCGTTCTGTAGGTTGCCTATTCACTCTGATGGTAGTTTCTTTTGCTCTGCAGAAGCTCTTTAGTTTAATTAGATCCCATTTGTCAATTTTGGCTTTTGTTGCCATTGCTTTTGGTGTTTTAGACATGAAGTCCTTGCACATGCCTATGTCCTGAATGGTATTACTTGGGTTTTCTTCTAGGGTTTTTATGGTTTTAAGTCTAACATTTAAATCTGTAATCTATCTTGAATTAATTTTCGTATAAGGAGTAAGGAAAGGATCCAGTTTCAACTTTCTACTTATGGCTAGCCAATTTTCCCAGCACCATTTATTAAATTGGGAATCCTTTCCCCATTTCTTGTTTTTGTCAGGTTTGTCAAAGATCAGATGGCTGTAGATGTGTGGTATTATTTCTAAGGGCTCTGTTTTGTTCCATTGGTCTATATCTCTGTTTTGGTACCAGTACCATGGTGTTTTGGTTACTGTAGCCTTGTAGTATAGTTTGAAGTCAGGTGGTGTGATGCCTCCAGCTTTGTTCTTTTGGCTTAGGATTGTCTTGGCAATGCGGGCTCTTTTTTGGTTCCATATGAACTTTAAAGCAGTTTTTTCCAATTCTGTGAAGAAAGTCATTGGTAGCTTAATGGGGATGACATTGAATCTATAAATTACCTTGGGCAGTATGGCCTTTTTCACAGTATTGATTCTTCCTACCCATGAGCATGGTATGTTCTTCCATTTGTTTGTGTCCTCTTTTATTTCACTGAGCAGTGGTTTGTAGTTCTCCTTGAAGAGGTCCTTTACATCCATTGTAAGTTGGATTCCTAGGTATTTTACTCTCTTTGAAGCTATTGTGAATGGGAGTTCATTCATGATTTGGTTCTCTGTTTGTCTGTTACTGGTGTATGAGAACGCTTGTGATTTTTCACATTGATTTTGCATCCTGAGACTTTGCTGAAGTTGCTTATCAGCTTAAGGAGATTTTGGGCTGAGACGATGGGGTTTTCTAAATATACAATCATGTCATCTGCAAACAGGGACAATTTGACTTCTTCTTTTCCTAATTGAATACCCTTTATTTCTTTCTCTTGCCTGATTGCCCTGGCCAGAACTTCCAACACTATGTTGAATAGGAGTGGTGAGAGAAGGCATCCCTGTCTTGTGCCAGTTTTCAAAGGGAATGCTTCCAGTTTTTGCCCATTCAGTATGATACTGGCTGTGGGTTTGTCATAAATAGCTCTTATTATTTTGAGATACGTTCCATCAATACCGAATTTATTGAGAGTTTTTAGCATGAAGAGCTATTGAATTTTGTCAAAGGCCTTTTCTGCATCTACTGAGATAATCATGTGGTTTTTGTCTTTGGTTCTGTTTATATGTTGGATTACGTTTATTGATTTGCATATGTTGAACCAGCCTTGCATCCCAGGGATGAAGCCCACTTGATCATGGTGGATAAGTTTTTTGGATTCGGTTTGCCAGTATTTTATCAAGGATTTTTGCATCAATGTTCATCAGGGATATTACTCTAAAATTCTCTTTTTTTGTTGTATCTTAATTTTTGGATTTTGATAGCCCTTTCTATATTCTGGATACAGGTGCTTTTTGGATACATAACTTGTAAAGATTTTTTCCAACCTGTCATTTGACTTCTTCTGCTCTCAACATTGTCTTTCTCAAAACTAATTTTTTAAATTATTGAGGACGTCTGATATGTTGTTTCTTTTTGAATTTTGGTTTTATTTTTGAGACTTCTTTTCCTAATTCCTGGTCTTAAGATTTACCCTATGTTTTCTTATAAAATTTTATAGTTTTTAATTTGACATATTTTTTTTTTTTTTTCTGATTGCATTCACTCATCAAGGGAAAGACACTAAAGAAGGATAGAGTAGACCTTCCATCACAGGTAGAGGTTGCCCCAGCCTAGTCCTGCCCCTGCTATTTGACCTGAGTAGCCCCAGAAAAAGTCCACAGATAAGGATTTTTCTGACTTTCCTCTTGGGCATCTGAGGGAGGTGAGGCTTTTTCTGAGGGGTGGAACTTCAGATCAGCGAATGGATAGTCTTGTCCTCTACCCCCACATACTTCAAGGTAAGGACTCTAAGGAAAGACTGAGGGGACCTCCTGCCACAGATATAGGGAGCTTTAGCCCTGCCCTCCCTGTACTGTTAGCCCTGGGTGGCCCAAGGCAGGTTTCCCCAGTTGTGATGTCCATAGACTTTATTTCTGGGACCTGAGGGAGGTGAGGCTTCCTCACCTTAGACTCAAGTCAGCAGAGAGAGGATTTCCAGCTCCAGCATGCATTAAGGTGAGAATCCAGAGAAGGGACAAAGGTAGCAACCTTCCTCTATAGATGGACTGAGCCTCAAAGAACCTGCCCTTCGTGTGAATCCTGAGAGGTCCCATGCATGGATATCAGGTAGCAAAAACCTTCTCCATCCCCTGATATCCTTTTAGAGTCTTTCATGGAAATGATATCCTTGGCCTGAAGAAGACAGCCTCAAGTCAGCAGAAGGGCGGGGGCGAAGACCCTGATCAAGAGTAAATATGATTACCTTGAGGAATTGAGAAGTACACAGGGGACCTCGCAAAATCCAGTCTGTCTCCACTCTTAGCCCTGGGAAGAAAATATTTTTAAAATTGAGGAAATCTAATATATCATTTTCTTAAACAAATCATGATTTAGTTTCAGGTATTACATCTCTTTGCCTAAGTCCAGTTCAAAAGATTTTCTCCTATGTTTTCTCATAAGTTTTGTAGCTTTTAATTTAATTATAATCCATGGAGCTATAATCCATGTTAAAATAATTTTTATATTAAGTGTGTGATTCAGGTAAATTTTATTTTATATTTTTGCATATAGATGTCCAGTTGTAGTCATAGCATTGATTAAAATACCACTTTACACACATTTAATTGGCAAAAAGTACAAAAACAAACAATATCAAGTGCTGATGACAATGTACAAAAATGAAAATACTCTTACACTGCTAATAGAAATGCAAGCTCGTGCAGCCTCTTCGGAAAGCAATCAAGCCTACAGCGCTTGTACTCTACAACTTTGTAATTTCCTTCCTAGATATAGGCCCGCAGAAACTCATATAAATGCACAATGAAACATGTAATTGAATATTAATTGAGCATAATTTCAAAATAAAAAGTAACCACTAGGAGATTTCATAAGCAAAATACAGTATACACATAAAAAAGGAGTTTATCCATGTGTGTGATAAATAAACCAAATCTACATGCTGCAATGAAAATAAAGCTCAAATAATTCTTACCTTTAAAAAAAGAAATGAAGCAAGATTTCTGACCAAATACTACTTCTGTACATTTAACACACACACACACACAATAATATTACGTACTTTCACATATGTGTAAATAAATATACGAATAGTGAAATAGACATTCATAAAACAAGCAAGAGTGGGTGCCTTTGAGTGAAGGACAATAGCCAAGGGGGGTTACATGAAGAAGAGAGAAAGTAATGAAGTAAAATATAAACAAAAGAAAGGTTTTCAGAAAAAAAAAAAAAAAAAAAAACACCACTAGTATTTCTCAATTCAGTTGTCTTGAGATATTTGTAAACACTCCATGGACCTTATTGGGGCCTTCTTCTGGATTATCTCT
The DNA here is from genome assembly GCF_047675955.1 of Chlorocebus sabaeus. Classification (NCBI taxonomy): domain Eukaryota; kingdom Metazoa; phylum Chordata; class Mammalia; order Primates; family Cercopithecidae; genus Chlorocebus; species Chlorocebus sabaeus. The sequence goes on along the minus strand of NC_132933.1, from coordinate 14,134,371 downwards.
TCTGTTCCATTAAAAAAAATCTATCCTTTAACCAATGCCATACTTTCTTTGTTATTACTGTAGCCTTATAGTTGTAAGAATCAAAGAAAGAGGAAAGAAACAGGAAAGGTGGCTTGACAGCTGAAGACACGTTTATTAACTTCACCCTCATACAATGAGCCCCAGTAAAACAGTGGGCGTTAATTTCAGGTACACTAAGATAGGGAAGTTAAAAGCAGACTCAGGGAGTATGCCTGCAGCAGCAGGAAGATGTATGGGAACAGACCCAAAACTCTCCCTCCCAGATAAGCACAACAAAGAAACACAGAGGCAGTCCAAACCGCTGATGAACTCTCCCGCCTTAAATCCTTAAAAACTCTTAGTCTGTAACAAAATAAACAAACAAACAAACAAATAAATAAATAAATAAAGATTTTTTTTAAAAAAAGGCCTCTAAGCTAACTCGGCCAAAAGCCCCTCTCGGGTGTATTTCTCTAAAATAAACCTGGAAAGGCCTATGCATTATTTTTTGTTAGTAACTATTACTGCTGCTGTGAGGATAATAATTGAGCAAAATGTTACAGTAACTGAGATTCTCTGTCTGATATTTTACCTTGAGAGTGTTGTAATAGATAGTCCTACTGCAAATAGTAGAGTGAGTAAAGCAATTCCTGAAAGGGTGGCATAGTAAATAATTTTTATTAAAAACATTTTAATATTTGGCTTAAAAGGAGAGGTAGAAATGAAAAAAAAGTATTTGGTGAGCTAGGGGTGAGATTGAATAAAATGAGTAATTTTTACTCCATTACTTATTCTTTATGATTTTCAGCTTAAGATTTTTTATTTATTTACATTAATATTTAGGACATTTTTCTGGACTGTTAGGGGTGGCTTCCTTAACTTTTTAGGCTTTGATTTGAGTGTGATGTAAGCAGGAGTTAATTTCTGTAACGGATATAATTTCAACTGTAGCAAGTAATAAAAATCCAAAAACATTAGGCCAGACTAGAATTTAACAATAGGTGAGCTACAGTTTTTGAAACATAATTTTCTTTCTTCAGTTTCCCATTTTTATTAAAAGACAAATTATGGTAGGATTGGTTTGCTTTATTATACTTGGCTTAATTATTTATATACAGTGCAGCAAGAATTTGCTACTAGGCCTTTTAAATTGGCTTTGGTGGAACTTTGTTTCTTAGAAGGAATTTGAGATAAGACTTTTTAAAGTCAAGCCCAGCCATGGATGGATTTGTACCATTAAATACCTATGAGTTGAGCTTTTTTTTTTTTCTGGAGGTTCTAAGATCACTTAGCGTTCCTGGCCTGTTAGAAAGTGACATTTTTTGCTTACCATAGATTAGAAACCCTGTACGGGGACTGTGTACACAAAATACGAGGTCAGTTTTTCAACGGTTTTGTTGGCTTTATAAGTTGTTTGATTTTTTTAAAGGAGAGCATACCATTCCAGTTAAAGCCTTGGTAAAATAACCAGTTTTTTTTAAAAATTGTGTTCTGTTACAAAATAAAACAGGTTCTTTTTGTGCTTCTGCAAACAGCTATATGGTTGTAATTTAAGAATACTTATAACTGGTTTTTAAATTTTAGAGGGACTAGGCAGAAAGAAAGACACTTTAAATTCAGTTTACAGGAGTATACTTTGCCTAGCTGTTAAAGGCTTTAGCTAGCTTAAGACAAGTTTTCTTGACTTTGAAAAATAAAATAAGGATTAGCAGTGTTTTAAGCAAAAGGTAAAAACTTGTTTTTGTGTTTTATTAGTTTAGTCCATTTTATTAACTTTTGTTTTGCTTGATATTTATAAACATTTTGCTTTTCATGAGTTCTGTATATTTTGTTGTTGTTGTGAGAAACCTGCATTTGAGAGCACTTGTGAAAGTGATACAGCTTGATTATAAATCATGTTTTGAAGAGAATTAAAACAAAATAACAATTGTCTGTAAATAACAAAATGTCTAGTTTGGGTACAATTAGAAACACAGTTGACAAAGAAATTTGGTTATTTCTGTGATTTACAATAACCTAACATAACAGCTTTCATTGTGATTAATAGCATATATTTGGACATGAGAACTTTAGACATACCATACAGTTTTGGAACATATATTAATATAATAATATTATTCCCTAAAATATAACCTATTAGACATCATTTTTGCCATTTTATGTACCTAAGCATGTTCAAAAATTCTGTTTACCTGTTTTCCAGATGCTTCAGAGGCCCTGTGCAGCACCCAAAAGTCAGGGGTTAGGAAAGACAACCTTGACACTAAGGTTTGATTTTGGGAAGCGTATTAAATACGTTTGAAATTTAAAACACTTGATATTATGAAATAGAATTTTAGGTTACCCTAAGTTGGTTTTTGAGGATTTGTTTATTTTGTTTTGTTTTGCCAAAATAATGAGCCAAAAATTTGGGAAAGCAAAACCCATTTATTAGCCTTTTCTATTACATTAAAATCCTGTTTAAGAGAGAAAGTTAAATTTTACCCTTGCATTAGTTTGCTAGTAATGTTAACCCGAATTTTAGTGAAACCTTATAGACAATCCTATTTAATTCTAACCAGTTTGACCATGAAGTGAGGTTTTTATATACCTTTTAAAGCCCTTGACAAGTTTTGCTAAAGAGTAGATTCGCATTTTAAGAAAACTTTGGTGCTTTAATTTTAGTGTTTAATTTATAGAAAAAAAAACCCATATAATACCCTTTTGAGTTTAGCTAATGTTTTTACACGGTTTTTTTTTTTTTGTGGGATTAATTTCTACAATGTTTTTATAATTTGCTGAAACCATTCGCTTTATTTTATTTAATTTTAAGACAATTCTTTTATTCTTAAGAAAAATGTATATTTTTATGCCTTCTTATAATTTTTAACTAAAAACACTTTTTTACTGTTTTTATACACCTTAAATGCAAATACATGTTTAGTAGCTTTAATTATATGTTATAATGGTAACTTTTAGCAATTTTTAACTTTAATGTATAACCTGTGAAGGTTTTAAAATTATGTGCTAGATGCAGATGAAGTTGGACGTTTTCCCAGCATAGTTGGGGCATGGTTACTTCCATACCTTTCTGGCCTTACCAATTGTGACACAGGCAAGTTGACAGCTTTTAAAGGCTAAAGAAGCAGGTTACAACCTTAAAACATTTAACAACCCTAGTATCTGACCGGCATAATGTAGACCACATTTTTACACCTTGAAGACATTAGTATTTTACCAATAATTCCTAAGACTGTTTTTGTTTTTAAATATGAAAATTAGATGAACTGAAAGATACCACAACTTTTATTTTTGCCTTAAAGATGTTTGATTTAAGCACTTATTTTTCTTAGGCCAATTAATTAGAGTTTTTTTTAAATAGACCTTGCACATATAACACATATATAACCATACAGACAACAGAACAAGATCCAGTAGTTATAAGATTTTTTATTATTAAACTTTAAGTTGTAGGGTACATGTGCACAACGTGCAGGTTTGCTACATATGTATACTTGTGCCATGTTGGTGTGCTGTACCCATCAACTCGTCATTTACATCAGGTATAACTCCCAATGCAATCCCTCCCCCCTCCCCCCTCCCCATGATAGGCCCCGGTGTGTGATGTTCCCCTTCCCGAGTCCAAGTGATCTCATTGTTCAGTTCCCGCCTATGAGTGAGAACATGCGGTGTTTGGTTTTCTGTTCTTGTGATAGTTTGCTGAGAATGATGGTTTCCAGCTGCATCCATGTCCCTACAAAGGACACAAACTCATCCTTTTTTATGGCTGCATAGTATTCCATGGTGTATATGTGCCACATTTTCTTAATCCAATCTGTCACTGATGGACATTTGGGTTGATTCCAAGTCTTTGCTATTGTGAATAGTGCTGCAATAAACATACGTGTGCATGTGTCTTTATAGCAGCATGATTTATAATCCTTTGGGTATATACCCAGTAATGGGATGGCTGGGTCATATGGTACATCTAAGTTTAATAATAATAAATAAATTAAAAAAAATAAAATAAAAAAAGGAAAAAAAAAAAAAAAGAAACACTGATCTAGATAATCTATTTAAAGCCCAAATTGAATTTAGTGGCTTAATCCCTTGAATGATATTGCAATCTACCCATAGCTTCATAATTTGATTGAATTAAACTTGAATAAATCAAAAAAAAAAAAAGTTTTGAAGTGTGAAGCAAAAGAAGGTTGAATTTAAAGAACTGGTTCTTTTTAATCTCAGGAAAACTTTATTGCTGAGGTTGTTGGACTTGGTTATAATTATTTAGTTAGGATTAGATAACCTTTTAATAAAAATAGTATGTTAAAGGAAAACTAGTTTACAAGAAATACACATTTGGTCACAGTTCTAATTTATTTTCTCCACAAATTCAAAGCAATCTGTAAATTATTTTTCACTGTCAGAAATGAATTTGGTTAATAAATATATTTATGACATAAAAAAAAAAAAAAGATTTTTTATTTGGTAATTTCCCAATTGGATTATTGGCCTTCAGGTGAGGCCCTTTAAGAACAGAGCTAGGAATACAGTTTCCAGGGCCTAATAAACAAACATAGATGGAAGACAAAGACAGATTTCGAGAGGTACTTATTTACGTCTAATTCCAGAGATTCCATAAGGAAAACAGATTTTTTTCAAAACGAGATTTGTGGTGCCTTTTCTGTTTTCTCAAGGAGTCCCAGGTCACCAGAAGTCATTTTAGGGTTTCTTATGCATGCACCAGGAGTGAGGCAAGACAGAGTGGAGAAAAGTAGTTCAGATGACTGAGGGAAAACCTTTTCCAGGAAAACAAGATTTGTGAAGAGAAAAAAATAAAGGTCTTTTGAATATAATTATAGCTTGGATATCCATTTTAATTAAGCTGAGCACTCTTTTTTAACAGGCAGAGGTTAGAATTATATAAATGTTATGCCAAGTTAAATTAAAGGATTAGGTTATGTGCAGGAATTCCCTGTGAAAAGGAGAGGGGTTTTCAGAGAAAGAATCCAGATGCTGTTTGATTTGTGACAGATTAGACATGGAGAAAGGGACATGAACGTGAGCAATGCCTCTAACTCTAGCCACTCCCCAGAGAGGGAGAATAGCAGAGGTTGTTTGACTGGCAGGAGTAGTTTTTGAACCGGTAACAGGTGGAGAAGTAGGAGGGGCAAGATTAGGGGCTAAAGTCTTGGGGATAGGATGGGCTGCTGGGGTAGAGGGTTCGCACGGGCAGTGAGTGGTGCAGGGGATTGAGAATACAGAAGGAGTTCATCTGCAGGGTTGAAAGGAATTTTGGAGGAAGGGGTTTCAGAGGAAGGAGAGACCTGGGGAGGGTTTTTATTAAGAAGAAAGATTTTATGAGGGGTGAAAGCTTGACATAGTGAGGGTAGGGATTTAAGGTAGAAAAATGCCTGAAAATAGACAACCTCTTGCCATTTGCCATTCCTCGTTATAAAGTTGGTAAGATCCCTGAGAGTTTGAAAGTTAAAGGTTTCATTTTTGGGCCATTGACTGTCATTATCTAATCTGTACTGGGGCCAAGCCATGTTACAGTAGAAAATTAAATGCTTGGACTGTAGGGTCCCCGTAAGCCAAGTTTGGTGAGGTTGCCAAGACGACAGGCCAGAGGGGAGGACATAGGAATGTGGGGTTGTTTGTGACCCACGTGAACTGGTAAGAGGAGGCCGAGGGTATCTGTTTTGTTCGAGGCATCCCCAGACAGAAGACAGAGACTCAGAATCCTCTTTCCAAAAGAGGACAGTTAATCTGAGAAGAAACTGCACATCCCCAAGATTTCCTCTAGCTTAGTCCCACTGGTCCTCTGAGGACCAGGACGGCAGGCCAGACTTTCTCCGATACCAGGAGAAAGCCAGGAGAAGGCAAATTTTGTCAGATGGCTGAATTAGTGTCGGATGTTGGATGTTCGGGTTGGAATTGGTAAAGGGCCTCCCAGACTGGAGCCACATGAGAGAGAGAGAGAGAGAAAAAGAAAGAGGGAGGAAGAAGGAAGAGGGAGCAAGGGTTAGGGAGTGAAATACCCATTGCAGGTGGTTGGTGGTGGATTCTTGAGACCTGAGAGTTTTGAGGGTCCACTGGGGAGTAGCCCCAGTCTAAGTCTCACAGTCCGTTTCAGGTTAATTGTCCTCCTCATGCAAATCACCTGAAAAGTGAAGTGACAGAAAAGATGGAGTGGGTGGCTAGAGACCCTCAGGATCCAGGAGTTAACTCAGGATGAGCTGCCATTGCCCACTACTTCTTGGGTTGCAAGAGAGCCTTTACCCCCAACACCCATCCCAGGTTTTGGGACCAAATGTAAGAATTAAAGAAAAAGGAAAGAAACAAAAGGTGGCTTGACAGACAAGGCACGTTTATTTTAGGGAAAACAAACCTGAGAGGAGCTTCTAGCCAAGTTAGGTGAGAGGCACTCTTTCTTACAGACTAAGAATTTTTAAGGATTTAGGGCAGGAGAGTTTATCAGAGGCTTGGACTGCTTTTGTGTTTCTTTGTTGTGCTTATCTGGGAGGGACAGTTTTGTATCTGTTCCCATACCTCTTCCTGCAGCTGCAGGCATATTTCCTGAGTCTGCTTTTAGCTTCCCAGTCTTAGTGCACCTGAAGGGAAAGGAATGTGCTTATTAAGGCCCACTGTTTTACTGGGTCCCATTGTATGAGGGTGAAGTTTGGCAGTTACCTAAGATACTCCCACCACCTCCACCACCACCCCAACACCCATACCCAAGCTGTTTTATCTGTGTTTTACTGTCTGCTCTTTCTGGCTGCTTGTTGTTAAAAGAGAAGTGATTTCCTTGAAATGCATGAGGCTAGAAAGGGAGCTGGAACTTAAAGTGGTGGTGTTTGTCCCAGATGACAGTGCTTCTGCTCTATCAACAGTAAATAACATAATTGGGTTGTGTGATTCCTCCAACTTCATTATCTTTTAAAAATTGTTTTACAAACCTAACACAGTAGGCACAAGGTCTGTATAAAGAAAACTATAAGACTCTGATGAATGTAATGAAGGGATATTCAATTTTCAAGGATAGAAAAACTCATTATTGTCAAGATGTCAATTCTAACTTGATCTATTGCCTACAATCCCAATCAAAATCCTAGCGAGTTATTTTGTGGATATCACCAAACTTATTTTAAGGACTAAAATATGTTTTATGTGGAAATGTAGAAGACTAAGATTAGCCAACACAATATTAAAGAAGAAGAAAGTTGGAAGACTAACACTTCCCAACTTCAGGTCTTACTATAAAGTTACAGTAATTGAGACAGTGTGATATTAAAGAAACAATAGACAAAAAGGTCAAGAAAATGCAATACACAGCCCAGAAATAGACCTACAGAAATACAGTCAACCAACTTTTGACAAGGAATCAGAGGCATTTCAATTAAGAATAATCTTTTCAGTCAATTATACCAGAACAAATAGACATCCACATGGAGAAAATGAAGCTAGGCACAGACCTTAAACTCTTCATAAAAGCTAACATAAATTCAATCACAGGCCTAACTATGAAAATAAAATTTTAAAAACCTATGAAACACATAGAAGATACCATAGGAGAAAACCTAAGTGACTATGGTTTGAGAAAACTTTTTAGATACAACCCAAAAGGAGCATCCATGAAAGAAAAAATTGGTAAGTTTGGCTTCATAAAAATGAAAAAATTCTGTTAAGAGAATGAAAGGAAAAATGAGAAACAAGGATAAAAGTTTTGCAAAAAAAATCTGACTAAAGATGTGTATCAAAAATATATTCAGAACCCTCAACTCAATAATAAGAAAGCAATCTAATAAAAATGGACAAAAGATCTGAATAGATATACACTACACCAAAGAATATATACACATTGCAAATAATAATGTAAAAAGATGATTAGCATCATATGTCACTAGGGAATTACAAAGTAAAACAAGATACCACTACACATCTTTTAGAGTGGCTAAAATCAAAACAACTGAAAATTTTAAACACTCAACAGGAGGCTGAAGAACAGGTACTCTTAGTCATTGCTGATTTTAATTTGAAAAAAAATAGAGTCACTATAGAAACAGGATTGTATGATTCTATGCATTTTAAATCTGGAAATGATTTTAAAAAAAGTAGCTAAAGAAAACGCGCTAAACACACTATTGTTGCTGGGATTTGGGTAGAGGGTGGTGGTTGACTATCAAGGTGAAGCAAGAGAAATTTTTGGCTAAAAGAAGGGATCTCTATGACATTTTAGTGGTAGATGTAAGACTATATTTTCTATGATAAATAAAAATGTTCATTATAGTGAACGCTGATGTATACAAAGTTTTAAAAATCGGCCATGCACTGGGTTTTCAAAAGAATGCCGAGAAAAGAATGGATTTTACAGGATTAAATGTTAAAGGAGAGGCACCAGCAAAAAAGGGTTTGTCTTAGTCTAGGTGAGAGATGAGCCACAGAGATAGTAATGGAGATCAATTGAAGTGGAGGGACTTCACATGGGTTTTAGAGGTTGGGGTAACAGATGCTGCTCTTGGATTTGATAAAAATTGAGAGAAAGGGAGGCATCAAGTATATCAAAAAATGTGCCACCTATAGCAAAAAAGTCACATTGAGCTATTATTTTTTAATAAGTTGTCAGCCCTCACGTGTATTTTATAACCTCTCTGAACCACACACAAACACTCCTTCTTCCTTGAAATCAGGGAATGCCCTCCCCTCCCCCAAACCTGTGTGCAAAAAAATCTATATTCATGGCAACTATGGTAAATCTTTAGTGACAGAGGCAGCATGTTCTTTGAAGGCTGAATCTAAGTGAGAATAAGGAACCGAAGGTGAGTCATTTGAGGCATGTTAGGAAAATGGTTGTGTTCACTCCTTTAAAAGGTCCCTGACACTCCCCATTGATTCAATCCCAAGAATGTTAGTCCCTCTCTCTTCTGGACAGGAGATTTATTTCCAATACCAGGAGGTAAAAGGATGGGCTGCCATTTTCTTTTTACCATCCATAAGAAATGCTTCCTTCTTGGGACCTCGGAAGAAAAGCTCCATGAGGATAATTCCCAAGGACATGGGAGCCAGAGCTGGAATTTACCCACCAGCTGCCTCCCAGTCTGGGAGAAGAGCTTCCTTGTCTGTGGGTTTCCACCTTGAACGCTGAGGTTTGATCCACCAATCCTGACTATGAGCAGAGGCCCACTGCCCCTGGGACCCTGAGCCAAAGCTGAAGAAGGAAGTCAGCTCATAAACGACTGAGTTGATCCTGACCATAGTCAATAAAATGGGCCCCAACCCTCAGGGAAGTCTCTGGCAAAGCCACAAGTCAACCTTTTTTGGAATCTCAGGGTTCCTGAATCCTGCTGAGGGTCCTGTCAGGAGTAAGAACAGCTGAAAGGAAGTATGTGAGTCTCCTATCTATATGGAGAGAAAAATAAACCTCTATTCCCATCACATTTGGGCAAACTGGTACTGCCTCTAAGTCAGTAAACTGTTTTTAGACGTGGTCAGGTTTCTGTCATCAACACAACATCCCCTGTTCATGACTTTCTGGAGTAGAACTGTTCACGTTGTATTTCTTGGATCCACAGAGTTCCAGAGGTAAGCAGAAGCACTGGCCAAGTAGGAGAGGGAATTAATACAACATTGTCCCAAGTGGCCTTCCCCCAGCCACTGTTGAGATTTCAAGTCTTGCTCTCAGGAAGCAAAGGTTCATGAAAGCAGTCAGGCCTTTTATGGCTGAAACAAGGAGGCAGAAGTAGATGCTATTTCCTGTGCTCCTCTTTGACTCTTATTATCTTACTTCCCCCTGGTACTGAAGTGACCAAAGACTCCAGCCTCTTTCAGTGCTTTCAAATCCAGGCTTACTGACGCTCTAATTTACTTATACTGCGAACTTGCGTAAAGATAATTTATACAAAGACTTATTATTCTGAGTATGTCTGTGTATTTTTGTGGGTTTTTTATAATAAACATTTTTAAGGTAGGTTTTGAATTTCCCTGTAATTGTTTTCGCTGTTTAATATGAAAAAGAGTTCCACTTACATTAGGTTTTTTGTATGGATATTCTGTTGTTCCACTGACACTTATTTCAAGAAGACTCTCTCCTGCTCTAAAGCTGCAAGTTTTAGCACATGTTTATATATGTTTTGTTGGTTTTGTTTTTCAGAACTCTCCATTCAGTTCCTTTGGCCTATCTCTGCACCCAAATCTCAAACTCTTCATTATAGCAGCTTTGTAATTCTTACTATCTGGTAGACAAATGACTCTTTTTCAAGTGTATATTGACTATGCTTGTCCATTTGCATGTCTTTATATTTTAGAATCAGGTGATTCTCACATGCCTTCAGGTCCAAAGTCCTTTGGCACATTTGATTTAGGATTGCAATCAATCTGTAGATTCCTTTTTGGGAAGAATCAACATATTTAAAATATTGAATATTCATGCCCATGAATGTATTTTATTTTATGTTCAGGTAGGTCTTTGTTAATATGCCTCAACAGCATTTTAATATTTTTGTCTGTAAAAATTTTTTGGTTAAGCTTTTTTAACCAAAAAATATTTTAACCAGCCATCAGCTGCCTCCCAGTCTTATTTGGTTAAAATGTTTTTGGTGAAATTATTTTCCTAAGATAATTGATATTTTGGTACTATAGGTTAAAACTATATGTTCTTTACTTTCATTTTCATACTCTTTCCCTGACAAAAAATGAAGTTGATATTCTTTTGAATATTGACCTTATACTAGCAAACTGATATACTATCATATATTGAATAAATTATCTTTAGTTGTTTTGGATTCTTTTCGTGCACAGTCTAATCATCCATTAATCACAAAAGCTTTGTTTCCAACTGGCCAATCCTCATTCCTTCATTTATTCCTCTTTGGATTACTACACTTGCTACTACCTCTAATATAAGAAGTAATAGAAATACTTGTAGCAGAAACTCTAGGTTAGGTCTCAAGTTCAAACTAGAGGCTTTCAACATTTCCTTAAAAGATATATCTGTTATAGGTGTCTCATGCATATCCTTTTATCTAGTTTGGTAACATTTTTCATATTTGATAAACTTTATGTTTAAATAATTTTAGATTTATAAGAAAATTACAACAATAATAAGAAAGTTATCATATGTTCCACACTCAATTCCTCCTGTTATTAACATCTTACCTTGGTAAGGTTTCCTAAAACTAATGAACCAGTATTTATACATTGTTTTTAACAAATATTCTTTATTTATTATTGAACATACTTCAGTCACATTTTCTTACTTTTTACGAAGTTCTGTTTTCTATCCCAGGATCCCCTGAGGATACTCCATTGCTATTAGTTATCATGTTCCTTGGATGCCCTTTGGCTGTACCAGTTGATTGAGACATTTCTCGATTTTGAAAACATTGACACTTTTGACAGTTTCGTGTGGTTAGGCATTTTGTAAAATTGACTTTGATTGGGATTTATGTAAGTTATATTTCCTGGAAGGATGAACAGACAGGTGAAGTGCCATTCTTATCATATCATACCGACAGCACATAGTACCAACATAGTTTGTCACTGATGATATTAACTTGATTACTGTGGCATCGTGGTGCTTTTTAGCTTTATTCAGGGTAAAGTTACATTATTTTTTGCCGTATGTTATACTGTCATCATGAGAAAAACAGGGAGACCCAGGACCAGCCAGTAGTCACATGAGGCCTGTGAGAGAACTGCAGAGACTCCCTGCCCACAAAGAGGAGGATCCATAGAATCCAGCTCCACTACTGCTGCCAGTCCTGGGAGGCCCTGGGGCATGGTGGCCCACTGTGGCATCTCCCTGACATCTCAGAGGACAGAAAGAGGAGAAGGCTGTGCTCAGGTGAGTCTCACTTCAGATCATGAGAGGGGAAGGGACTCAGGCCCTTCCAGGCATCCCTACGATGACACAGAGGAAGGACCGATGAGGCATCCCTCCCAAGAAACAGAAGGGCACACAAATCCAGTCCCTGTTTTCACCCTGGGAGGCCTTGGGCAGGGCCCTCAGTCAGGGATGCTAGCGCTTTTCACTTCGTCTTGGGGTTCGTCTCATGGAAATGGGAACCTTGATCTGAAGAACAAAGTGTCTGGAGAGCAAGGGAAGGGCTCCCAGGCCATGTCAGGAATAATAACTGCAGGAAAACAGAGTCCTGCCCACACCATTTCAGAAAAAGGACACCAGAGTCCTGCCTTGGGCCTAGGAGGTCCCACCCCCCTGTGGAGGGATGTGATTCTCCCTCTCTTCTACCTTGCCGGTCTCAGGGATGGGAGGGGCTTATTCGGAGGTGAAAGACTCAGATGCACAGAGGCAGGGAGCCCAGGCCGTTTCAAGAGTCCAGGCACAGCCTCTCAGGAAGGCAGGAAGGGAACACCCATGACTCATAGTGCTCCCTGTCCTGTTCCTGTGCCTGCTGCCAGCTCTGGAGGAGCCCATCAGGGTCCCCAGATGACAACTTTCTGACTTCCATTTTGGGAGTCAGCTGGAGGGGAAGTTTTCTCCAAGGAGGGCAGCTTCAGTTAAGCAGAGGGAGAAACCCCAGGACTAGCCACTCAGTGAGAAGAGAACTCTGTGGAAGGACAGTGACCTCCCAACATGGAGGGGAGGCGCAGGCTGCACCCTGCCACTCCCTGCTGTCAGCCCTGGAAAAGGATGTGGGGAGGTGGGCAGGGAAATATGGATGAGGGGCTTGAAGGGAGCAGGAAAAGGTAGAGGGGTACTGAGAGGTGGGCAGGAAGGGGTGGAGGGGGCCCAGGAGGTGGGTAGGAAGGGGTGGAGAAGGGCCGGTGGGTGGTCAGGAAAGTGTGGGAAGGAGGTAGAGAGGTGAGGGGTGGTTCCTCCATAGAGAGGAGACCTAGCCCCACGCTGCCCCTGCTGTCATCCCTGGTCAGTTCTGGCAGGGTTGCAGGATGTGCTTTCCCGACTTGCATCCTGGGAGTCTGAAGTATTTGAGGCATTTTGTGAGAAGGCTCAATTGAGATCAGCAGACAGAAGACTCTTAGAACTGGCCAATCCTCAAGGTAAGGGCGCTAAGGGAGAACTGAGGGACCTCCCACCACAGAAAGAGGCAGCTCTTGCCTGCCCTGCACCTGCTGTGAGATTGTAGGCCACAGACAGGAAGAGGGCAACGAAGGGCTGAGGGACACGTCCTCATGACAGAAGAAGGGAGGAGGTGCCGGCCTTCTAGGGAATAAATAGGAAGACTTTGAGGAAGACAAGGGGAACTGCCACCTCAGAGGACAGATCCAGAGATTCCCACCCTGCTCCTCCATATCAGCCCTCGTAAAGTTCCCCAGTCAGCTCAGGCTGAGTGACAGCCCTCTCATTGGTGGGCGAGGGGCGTAGGGAAAGGGAAGGCCTTGGTCTGAGGGTCCCATGGCAAGTCAGCACAGGGAGCGACTTCCGGTTGGCAGAGGGAAGATTCCCAGGCCCTGCTGGGGATAAGAGAGAGGACTGAGGGGTCACATGTGCATCAGAACAGACGTGAGGCCACCCCGACTGCCCCCGTGGTAGAGTGCTGGGAGGCGGCTGCCACCTCACCACCTCCCACTGCTCTCAGGGATGTGGAGTTTGCTCTGAAGTTTGGGCTCAGGCCAGAAGAGTGGTAGGGACATGGCCCTGTCTGAGAAAAGGTGAGGATGCTCATTCAATTCTGATGGGACCATGCAGTCCAGAACTGTGGGGCTCTGGGTATCTGGCCAGCCCCAGCTGTCAGCCCTGGGAGGCCCAAGGCTCTGCTTGCACTCTTTAGCCTGAGAGGCCCCCTCACTTCCTCTTGCAGGTGCTCCAGGAACCAGCAGTTGAAGACCTGGGTCTGAGGCCCACTTCCTAAAACCAGCACCGCAGAGGAGGCCCAGGCAGTGCCAGGAGTCAAAGTGAGTGCACACCCTGACTGTGTACCAAGGGCCCTACCCCCGCAAACAGAGCAGACCCGGCAGCACCTGGCCATTGCCAACTACTGCCATTCCTGGTGCCTCAGGCTCTGCCTGCCAGCTGTGCCCTGAGGTGCTTTCTCACATCCTCCTACAGGTCCCCAGGAGGCAAACCCCCTAGGAAGACAGGCCACCAGTGAGGCCCTAGAGCACACCGTAAGAGAAGAAGAGCTGTAAGCCGGCCTTTGTCAGAGCCATCATGGGTGAGTTTCACACCTGAGGCCAATTGCAGTGTTCCTCTCCCCCTCAGGCCTATTGGATCCCATCATCCACATCCCTGCTCACACATTTACCTTCTGCTCCTGAGGAAGACATTATACTTTTGTTTTGAAATGTTCCTAGCCGCAACTTTGAGGAAGACTTCCAGAACCGAATTGTGATAGAGAACTTGGTAGATGTACAGGATTCCACAGATGAGGAAGAGGAGAAAGCCTACTCCATTTCCTCTTCCTCTTTCTACTTATTATTCCCTACCTCTTCCTTCTCTTCTTTTTTCTCCTCCTCCTCATCCTCTACTCTGATTCTTGGTGCTCATGAGGAGAAGGAGAAGCTGTCTGCTGGGATGCTGCCTCTTCCCCAGAATCCTCCTGAGAGTCCTCCCCAGGGTCCTCTCCAGTGTTCCCTGTCCTTCTGCTCCTCCTCCACTTTATGGAGCCCATTCAATGAAGAGCCCAGCAGCCAAGAAGATGAAGATACAAGTACCTGGCACAGCCTGACAGATAGTGAGTCCTTGTTCATTTATACACTGGATGAAAAGGTGGACGAGGTGGTACAGTTTCTTCTCCTCAGATATCAAACAAACAGCCTGTCACAAAGGCAGAGATGCTGACGAATGTCATCAACAGGTACACGGGCTACTTTCCTATGATCTTCAGGAAAGCCCGTGAGTTCATAGAGATTCTTTTTGGCATTTCCCTGAGAGAGGTGGACCCTGACGACTCCTACGTCTTTGTAACCACATTAGAGCTCAGCTGTGAGGGGAGTGTGAGTGATGAGCAGGGCATGCCCCAGAACCACCTCCTGATTCTTATTCTGAGTGTGATCTTCATTAAGGGCACCCGTGCGTCTGAGGCGTTCATCTGGGAAGTGCTGAATACAATAGGGGTGTATGCTCAGAGGGTGGACTTCATCTGTGGGGAGCCCAGGGAGCCCGCCACTAAAGTTTGAGTGCAAGGACATTACCTGGAGTACCGGCATGTGCCCAGTAGTGCTCTTCTATGTTATGAATTCCTGTGGGGTCCTAGAGCCCATTCAGAAACTAGCAAGAAGAAAGTAGAGCCCATTCAGAAACTAGCAAGAAGAAAGATTTTGGCCATGCAAAACAATACTGTCCCTAGTTTGTCCTCCAAGGATGCTTTGAAAGATGTGGAAGACAGAGCCCAGGCCATAATTGACACCAAAAATGATGCTACTGCCATGGCCAGTGCAAGGTTCCGTGGCATCTCCAAAAACTTCTCCTGTCTTGAGTGAAGTCTAGGGCAGTTTCTTACCTCTGTGTTTGAAGAGGGCAGTTGAGGTACTAGGTAGTGGAGGGCCCAGGTGGGCTTGAGGGAACAACACAGTGTTCTTCGCATTTCTGTTCCATATGGGAGAGATGGCGATTTACCTCTTTTCCTTTTGTGTACTTTTTGAATGATTTTCCTTTTAACAGTAGGTTGAATTAGCTTCAGAATATTATTTTATAAATATTAGTCACATATGTATTGCTGTTTATCTAGTTTAAGAGTAACAGTCTGATATTTTGTAAAAAAAATTTGGAAAAAGTTTGTCTATTATTTTGTGATCTGTAACAGGATAACATGGTATTGCACTAGGAATTTTCTTGAAAATGTGTAAGAACTCAGCAGTTAAATAGTGGAACAAAATAAAGGATGGTGAATAGTTACATTTGCTTATCCTGCTTAGTCTGTTGTTCTTGAAAATTAAAGAAATAGACCTGACTTTTCTTAGCTCATTCAAGAAAGTAGCAGAAATTAAATGTTAATAAATAAAAGCATCTCTGACTGCTTTGTCTGCCTAACATACTATGAGCTTCTGCTTGCGGAGGGAACTCATAGTAGTGGGGATACAGTGAAAAGCAAGAGTTACGCCTTACCTATAAAACAGTAGAATCTAGGAGCAGAAGCCATGTCAAGAAGGTGGTAAGATGCTCTCTACAATCATAAGTTTACAAAGAGTGGGGAGGTGAGACTCCAGATGGAGTCTTCAGGTATAAAGTCCCTGAGCTAAGGTACTTTGGGGATTCAGGAAACTGCAGATGCTTCTGTGGGAGCTGATTGTTATGAAGCTGGGTGGTGCCAGGGGCCAGACTCTCAGAAGGTGAGAGAAGAGCCTGCAATGGAAAACTGCTCTGAGCAGTTCCTTCTGGTGGAGGATGAGGCAGAGAGGAGTTTCCACGTGGTGAATTAATGGAAGGTGTCTTGCAGCTTTCAAACTGGTGAGCTTGAACACAGTGCAAAGACTAGGTGATTGATACCCATCATTTGCAAGGGTTTCCTGAGAAATAAGGCGATAACTCCTTGAAATGCTGCCCAGAAGCTTCTAGGCTGGCATTCATTTTCCTAGCCTGGGAGAGCCAGAGCCCATTCCATTGAAAGGACATTTAATTAGGTTATTTTGAATGTAATGTGGGCAACTGTAAGCAAGGGCTAGATTTTTAGTGAAGGATAAATAGAAATAGTGATTTGGATGTGTGAGCAAAGGGAAAGGCGAAAAGGAGTTGATCTTTGATTCAAATTCTAGGATCTTTGAGCTGCATTCCACCTGGGAAATTCTCCCCTTACCCATGTTATATAATAAATTATTTCAGAAAGAAAATGTACTGAGTTGTATCTATGAAGCTGAAATTTTTGTTGAGTTGGTATTTCATGACATATTCACCTACATCTTCTCTGAGATGTTTCAGATAACAAAAACAAGAGCTAAATTTTTCATAAAAGACAGTGGTAGACTTTGAAGTTTTAATTCTATTGATAACGACTGCCATTATTAAAATTCCAATACATGCCAGTCACTGTGACAGGTGTTTTATTCACATTACGTACATTCCAGAACATCTACAATAAAGGACTTATCCAACCCATTTTACCCAGATGAAGAACCTGAGTCTCATAGTGCTTAATGAATTCCTCCAAGTTCACATGGCTAGAATGTGACAGGGCTGGAACATGAAACCTGCTGTGAATTGATCTAGGCACCTACTGTCTCCACTCCTCCCAGCCTCAGGAAGGTCTTTGCCTGTTAAGCTACTTCTCTTCATAATTCTTAACATTTCTCAGGTGACATAAAGATGAACCCTGTGGCCAAGATATTCAGATAGGACTAGAGAAGTAAGGTGACAATGAGAATAAATGCAATGTGGGGATCGTTGTGGACTTTATTTACCTAAGGAACTCCTATTGTGAGCCCTAGGTTTCTTGAGAGCTGACTCTGTCCAGGTGCCAGCAGTTCTGTCCAGCCTCAGCACTTTCCCACTTTACAGCACCCTCCTTCTTGTCTCTCCTGTGTGCTCTCCTGAGCAACGCTGGAACCTGTCCTGCTGACCAGCTCGTCCCTACAATCTCTCTGTGAAGGCTGTGCCCTGCTTCCAGTGTAACAGCCCAGAATCAGCAGTCCTTCCCCTGACACAGACGCCTCCTCATCCCCACAGAAGTTCCCTGACTGATCCATCCATACCCCCGGCTCCTGTGCGATAACAGCAATTCGATGTACATTTTCAGTTTGGATAGTGACAATTCCCTATCTATCCTGGGCATCTTCAACACGCTCTCAAAATACTCCCACATAGGGTGGTGAGTAGAATCTGATTTGCCACATAATATACTGGCTCTAGGCATGTAATCCTAGGGTAAGAGATAGAGTTTTTGAGATCATCCTAATATTTGATATTTGTATTAGGATTTTAATATATGGTATTTGTGGTAGCATCGTTTGAAGCAGGCCACTGAAGAGATACACAGATTAATGAGCTATACTAGGTGGTCAAAAAGCAAAGCTTCCTTCATAAACTTGGTATATGAGATACAATTTTGGAAATCACTTTGTAAATAAATGACAAGGAGCAGAATTTCTAAAAACAGAGCAATAACAAAATCCTGAATACTGCTTAGGAGGTGACAAGGGTTCCTTGACAGACAGGCTAGCTCTGGTGAGAAAAGAAAATCATGGTTAACCATCCTTCCATTGTCTCTTTTCTGTGTACCTGCCCTACAGGAAAATCTTGGTTTGCAGTGTGCCATAGGCAAGTCTCTCATGGTAGGATATTTACCATATACCAAAAGGAGTGAGAGAATTCTCAGTCTAAAGAGATTATATTGTGTGATGGTTAATACTGGGTGTCAACTTGATTGGATTGAAAGATGCAAAGTATTGATCCTGGGTGTGTCTGTGAGGGCGTTGCCAAAGGAGATTAACATTTGAGTCAGTGGGCTGGGAAAGGCAGACCCACCTTTGATCTGTGTGGGCACCATCTGATCAGCTGCCAGTAGGACCAGAATAAAAAGCAGGCAGAAGAATGTGAAAAGGCTAGACTGGCTTAGCCTCCCAGCCTACATCTTTTTCCTGTGCTGGGCGCTTCCTGCCCTCCAACATCAGACTCCACGTTCTTCAGCACTGGGACTTGGCCTGGCTTCCTTGCTCCTCAGCTTGCAGATGGCCTATTGTGGGACCTCGCAATCATGGGAGTTAATAAACTCCATAATACACTCCCCTTTATATATATACATTTATCCTATTAGTTCTGTCCCTCTAGAGAACCCTGCGTAATACAGATTTTTGTATCAGGAGTGGTTCTAGAGAAACAGAATATTAAGGATGGAGGTCTTTCATTGGTTTTGGGGTTTCTGGAGTTGGATGCTTAACGTGATTAGACCCCAAAATGCTAAGGACTCTAATTCTAATGGTGTGGAGAACACTGATAGGCTTTGGTGTGAACTGTTTAGAGAATTATACAAAATAAATGCATTTGACACTCCTAATTGACCGCTCATGAGAAAAAAGTTTAGTAACCCTATACTTAATACCTTTGACCATATGTGGGGAATCAAGGAACATAATGAAGTTGGTTGGTTGCTCCTAAATTCACTGGACAAAGGGTTGAAAGAAAATGATAAACTTAGGGATTCCAGCTCCTGGCTTCAGAAGCAGATACTGAGCCTCAAATCTACTGAGGTTGCCCTGAGTAGGAGTCTTATCTCCTGTAGAGAAAGAGCTGAAATTTCCACCTTTGTCTGAGGAGATAAACCCTGTGCTTCCTGAGGCAACAGTGATGGCCTCCTCTGAGGCAGTTACCAGTCAAGATAATGTTGCTTCTCCTCAGGACCCACCCCCAACACCCCTGTTTGTTTCTAGACCTATGACTAGGCTAAAGTCCTGGCAGGCCCCTAGAAGTGAAGTTCAGAGTGTGACCCACGAGGGGGCGCACTACACTCGAAAAGAACTGCTTACGTTTTTTAATTATATAAACAGAAATCTAGAGAACAGGCATGGGAATGGCTATTAAGGGTGTGAGATAATGGTGGAAGGAACACAGAGTTTAATCAGACTGAATTTATTGATTTGGGCCCACTAAGTAGGAATTCTGCATTTAATGTTGCAGCTTGGGGAGTTAAAAAAGGTTCTAAGGCCAGGCACCGTGCCTCATGCCTGTAGTCCCAGCACTTTAGAAGACTGAGGTGGGTGGATCATGAGGTCAGGAGTTCAAGACCAGCCTGGCCAAGATGGTGAAACCCCGTCTCTACTAAAAATACAAAAATTAGCTGGGCATGGTGGTGGGCACATGTAATCCCAGCTACTCGGGAGGCCGAGGTACAGAATTGCTTGAACCCAGGAGGCAGAGGTTGCAGTGAGCTGAGATCACACCACTGCACTCCAGCCTGGGTGACAGAGTGAGACTCTGCCTCAGGAAAAAAAAAAAAAAAAGTTCTAATAGTATCCTTGCTTAGTTAGCTGAAACGTGGATTTAAAAATGACCCACTAAGTAATCTGGAAATGCCTGATTTCTTGCCTTGGTTTAATGTAGAGGAAGGGATCCAAATGCTTAGGGAAACTGTGATGCTGGAGTGGATTAGTCATTTTAGACCTACTCATCCCAGCTGGGAGAGTCCAGAAGATATACCCTTGACCAATGCTTTGTGAAACAGATTTGTGAGGGCAGCACTTACATCTTTGAAGAGATCTGTAGGGATTGCTCTTCTCTGTATGCCAGATCTAAGAGTGGGAATTGCAGTTACTCAACTATAAAATTTAAATACAATGGGAATAATTGGATCCTGAGGTGCAGGGGCCAAGTGGCAGCACTCGACCATCGAAGGCAAGATGGGCATAGCCACCATAATGGACAATAGAGGCAAAGCAGCAATCAGAATAGTTTGACTCCTGTAGAGCTCTGGCATTGGCTAATTAATCACAGTATTTCTAGAACTGAAATTGATAGGAAGCCTACTGCATTCCTACTTAATTTATATAAGCAGAAAACTTCCATGTTAAGTGGACAAAAAACTAATTCAAATTATAAAAACAGAGAATAACAGCCCCTCAATTTCTAGACTTGAGCCAGTTTGCAGACCCAGAACCTCCTGAATGAAGGGGAAGCTGGGTCCCCTTGAGGAGGGACTCCACTATACTATCAACAATTTATGCTGTTAATCTTTCTCCCATCCTTCCCCAACCTCTGGCCTTTTACCAGGGTAACTGTGCATTGGGAAAAGGAAAATAATTAGATATTTCGGGACTACTGACACTGGCTCTGAGCTGACATTGATTCCAGGGGACCCAAAATGACAATTTGGTCCTCCAGTTAAAGTAGGGGCTTTTGGAGGCCAGATAATTAATAAAAATTTAGCTCAGGTTCGACTTACATTCGGTCCAGTGGGTCCCCGGACTCATCCTGTGGCCATTTTCCCAGTGCCAGAATGCATAATTGGCATAGACATACTTAGTAGCGTGCAGAACCCCCACATTGGCTCCCTGACTAGTAGGGTGAGGGCTATTATGAAGGGAAAGGCTATTATGAAGTGTTATTATGAAGGGAAGGGAAAGGCCAAATGGAAGACATTAGAGCTGCCTCTACCTAGAAAAATAATAAATCAAAAACAATATCACATCCCTAGAGGGATTGTGGAGATTAGTGCCACCATCAAGGAACTGAAATATGCAGGTGATTCCCACCACTTCCGCGTTCCACTCTCCCATTTGACCTGTGCAGAAGACAGATGGATCTTGGAGAATGACTGGATTACTGTAAGCTTACCCAAGTGGTGATTCCAACTGCAGCTGCTATACCAGATGAAGTTTCATTTCTTGAGCAAATTAACACGTCTCCTGATACCTGGGATGCAGCCATTGATTTGGCAAATGCCTTTTTCTCCATTCCTGTCCATAAGGCCCACCAGACGCAATTTGCCTTCAGCTGTCAAGGCCAGCAATATACCTTTACTGTCCTACCTCAGGGGTACATCCACTCTCCTGCTTTGTGTCATAATCTTATTAGGAGAGACCTTGATCAATTTTTCCTTACACAACATATCACACTGGTCGATTACATTGATGGCATTATGCTGATTGGATCCATTGAGTGAGAAGTAGCAAACACACTGGACTTATTGATGAGACATTTGCATGCCAGAGGATGGGAAATAATCTGACCAAAATTCAGGGACCTTCTACCTCAGTCAAATTTCTAGGGGTGCAGTGGTGTGGGGGCAGTTGAGATATTCCTTACAAGGTGAAGGATAAGTTGCTGCATGAGACCCCTCCAAGAAACAGGCATGATGCCTATTGGGCCTATTTGGATTATGGAGGCAACACATTCCTCATTTGGGTGTGTTACTCCGGTTCATTTACCGAGTGACCTGAAAGGCTGCCGGTTTTGAGTGAGGTTCAGAACAGGAGAAGGCTCTGCAACAGGTCCAGGCTGCTGTGCAAGCTGCTCTGCCACTTGGGCTGTATGACCCAGCAGAACCAATGGTGCTTGAGGTGTCAGTGGCAGATAGGGATGCTGTTTGAAGCCTTTGGCAGGCCCCCATTGGTGAATCACAGCAGGGGCCTCTAGGATTTTGGAGCAAGGCCCTGTCATCTTCTGCAGACAACGACTCTCCTTTTGAGAGACAGCTCTTGGCCTGTTACTGGGTTTTGGGGAAACTGAATATTTGACTATAGGCCATCAAATCACCATGCAACCTGAACTGCCTGTCATGAACTGGGTGCTTTCTGTCCCATCTAGCCATAAAGTGGGTCATGCACAGCAGCATTCCATCATCAAATGGAAATGGTATATATGCTATTGGGCTTGAGCAGGTCCTGAAGACACAAGTAAGTTACATGAGGAAGTGACACAAATGCCCGTGGTCTCCAGCCCTGCCACCCTGCCTTCTCTTCCTCAACCTGCACTGATGGTCCTGTGGGGAGTTCCCTATGATGGAGTTGATGGAGGAAGAGAAAACTAGAGCCTGGTTCACTGATGGTTCTGCACGATATGCAGACACCGCCCCAAAGTGGACAGCTGCAGCACTACAGCCCCTTTCTAGGACATCCCTGAAGGACAGTGGTGAAGGGACTTCCAAGTGGACAGAACTTCAAACAGTGTACCTGGTTTTGCACTTTGCTCTGGTATACTTATGCATGGGCTGTAGCCAGTGGTTTGGCTGGAGGGTCAGGGACTTGGAAGAAGCACGATTGGAAAATTGGTGACAAAGAAATTTGGTGAAGAGGTGTGCAGATGTGTGATTAAACAATAGAAATGTATTTATTCACATTTCTGGAGACTAAAAAATCCAAGATCAAGATGTTGGCTGGTTTGAATTCTTCTGCAGGCTCTCTTTGGCTTGCAGATTGCCACCTTCTCACTGACTTTTTACATGTTTGTCCCTTTCTCTGTGTGTCTGTATCCTAATCTCCTCTTCTTGTGAAGACACCAGTCATATTGAGTAAGATCCTAACCATAAAATCTCATTTCCCCTTAATTACCTCTTCAAAAGCTCTATCTCCAAATGCAGTGACTTTGTATGTGTGCATTTGGAGGAAGGGGTATAATTCAGCTCATAATACCCTGCCAACTAAAATCAGAATTTATATGCACAAAAATAAACTTGTTGTGTTAAACCACTTAAATTTCAGGAGATGTTTTCATTCCATTAGCTCACTATTACTTTATCTGACTACTACACTGCTCCTCTTCCTTGTATTAGGCTTACTTTAATGCTTTTCTTACCAATAAATACTGCATATATTATTGTTGCAAAAAAATAATAAAAATACATAGAAATCACAATTCTCTTCTCTGCAAATTTCCTCCAAAAATCAGCCCCCTACTCGGAACTTTCCACAATGTGGTGTGTACATTTTAAAAGCTAATTTCAAGTTTTTAAAAGATAGATGTGGTAATGTATATGTGTGTATATATATGCCTATATATACATATATAAAAATATATATGCATATATGTGTGTGTATAAATATAACTAAACATGAGTAATGATATATATCTAAGTATGCCACTTGCCTTTGCCACTATGACAGGTTCAATTGCATTCCCCTAAAATTCTACCTTGAAATTAAAAATGTGACATTATTTAGAGATAGGATTATTTCAGAGGCAATCAAGTTAAAACGAGGTTATTAATACTGGCCCTAATCAAATATGATGGGAGTCATTTTAAAAAGGGGAAATTTGGGCATAGAGATATGAGTAGAAGGATGATAATGTGAACAGATATGGACTGAAGACAGCCATCTACAAGGCAAGGAGAGAGGCCTGGAATACAACTTTTCATCACAGCCCTCAGAAGGAATCAACCTTGTATACACCTTGCTTTTCGACTACCAGACTCCAAAACTGTGAGACAATATATTTCTGTTGTTTATGTCATCCCAGCTGTGGTACATTGCTATGACATCCCTAACATGCCAGTATAATCACGTATTGAAATGGATCAAGATCTTTCCATGACAGCACAAATGTTAATAGATCCATCTTACTTTGGGGACTACTTCCTAGAATTCTAATTTATTTCTGTGCAATAACGAATTGAACAGATCTTCTGATGAACAAATATTTGTTTATCTTTTGTGGCTATAATTCTTGTAAATACAATCAATATCTCTGAGCATAAATTCTGGGACAAGTACATATAATTACTTATAAGGAATGCATTTTAATGAGGAAACTGAGTCAGTATGAATATTTTACATTTTTTAAATGTTACTGACTTTTTTCCTAAAATATTTCACCAATTAATTCTCTCACATTAACAGAGGAAATTATTATTATTCCCCATAATTGTCTATGGGGAAATGATTCATTTATTCACAAACATATTTTATCAGAGTTTTAAATGTTGGCCAAACTTATGGGGGCAAACCCTAGGTGACTTTGGGTTTGGTGATGACTTTTTTAGATGTAACACCAAAATTTGGTTAAACTTATGGGTGCAAACCCTGGGTAACCTTGGTTTTGATGATGACTTTTTCAGATGCAACACTAAAAGTACCAGCTACCTAAGAAAAAAGAGATAAATTGGACTTAATTAAAACTAAAAACTTTTACTCTGAAAAGTCACTGTTAAGATCAGGAAAAGACAAGCCAGAGACTGGGATAAATGTTTTGTGAAACACATATCTGATAAAAGATATATATTTAAATACGCACAAAACGCTGAAACCCAATCATAAGAAAATAGAAAACCCAATTTAAAGTGGACAAAAACTATAAACAGGTACACAAACAATGAATATATAGGAATTTAAAATGAGCATATTTCAATTTTATATGTCATTTGAGAATTGCAAATTAAACCACCTAGTAGATAGCACTCTGCACCCAGGAGAATGGCTGACATCCAAAACACTAAAACATCAAATGTTGACCCGTATGTTGAGCAACAGGAACTTTCAGTCATTGTTGGTAGGACGGACCTGGAGGAATCATAAAAGCATAAGGCTAAGTGAAAGAAGAAAATTTTAAAAGGCCACATAATGTATTATTCCAATCATACAATATTCAGAAACAGGTAACTATGAATACACTAAAAATATCAGTGGTTTCCAGAGGCTGAGAGGTTAGGGTTGGGGCAAGGGGGATTGATAGGTGGAGCACACAGGAGATTTAGAATGGTGTAACAAGTCTGTGTGATACTGTAATGATGAATATTCACCATTACACACTTATCAAAACCTATAGCATCCCCAACGTCGAGTGATTCCTGATGTAAACTGTGGACTTGACCTAATAATGAAATATCAATACAGGTCCATCAATTGTTGCAAACATGCCATAATAATACAAAATATAAATAATAGGAGACACAGTGTGTGTGTGTGCGTGTGCATAGGGCAGGGCAGGAATAGGTGGGCAGAGGTATGTAGGAACTCTGTAACTTTGATGAAGTTTTCTCTTTGTATTTTTGGATTAGCAATGCTCTGAAAATGATGTCCGTTAGTTTTTAAAAAGGCACAAATGATTTGAACAGACACTTTGCTGAAGAGAATATACCAATCAGAAAAAGGCGTATGAAAAAAGATGACCAACGTCATTTGTCATTAGGAAGATGCAAACAAAAACCAAAGGAGATTCAAACACAGGCTTATTAGAATGGCTGAAATCTGAAAATCAAATACTAAATGTAAGAGGGGCTATGCAACAAAAGGAATTCTCATTTCTTACTAATTGAGATAAAAAATGATACAGCCACACTTTTAAATCCATGTTTTGTGAACCTACTCATATGACGTATTGTGAAAGTTAAAACTGTATGAACTGGAAACAGAGCATAGGTGCTAGAATCTTTGGAGAAGTGCCTTGACTGACCTCAAAAGAGATGGACAGGGGATTTTTCGGGTGATGGAACTGGTCAGTGTGACACTTGGTTGGCAGATATGGAACTCCATGCATTTGCCAAAATACATACAGTTTCACATAATAGTTAAATCTGATGAGTGTATTTTTAAAATTAATAAAAATTATAATAAAAATTAATAACATTATATTAATAAGATTTAAAAAATAATTTTTTAAAAAAGATCACACATAGGCTGCTGAAAAGACAATGGATTTTTCTGGGACAAGGATAGGAAAAGAAGCAAAATGAAGGGAGCCTTTGACATAGCTTAGGAGAGAGATTATATTAACTTCACACACAGCAGTACTTAAAGTAGAAGGTTTTGGAATGGATTTTAGAGGATGACAGAACAACTGTTGCTGTCTGGACAGGAGAAGGGGGGAGTGCAGGCCCTGGAAGGAGTAAAACCTTGAGGAAGACAGAGGGGCCTTCTCACCTCATTTCAGACACCGGGCAGCTTCAGTTAAGCAGAGAAAGGAGGCCTGGGGCTGGCCAACAAGCAAGAAGGGAACTCTATGGAAGGACAGTGACCTCCCAACATGGAGGGGAGGCCCAGGTGTCGCCCAGCCACTCCTTGCTGTCACCTCTGGACAAAAGACGTGGAGAGGCAGAAACAGAGAGGTGGGCAGGGAGAGGTGGGCGAAGGGCTGGGAAGTGGACAGGAATAGGTGGGAGTGGGGAGGTAGGCAGGAAGGAGTGGAAGGGGCAGGTTGGTAGGCCCCAGGGGTGGGAGGAAGTTGGGAGGTCGGTAGGAAAAGGTGGGAGGGAGTGGGAAGGTGGGCAGGAAGGTGTTGGAGTGGTTGGAATGTGGGCAATAAAAGGCGAAAGGGGGTGGAAGGTGAACAGGAAAGGGTGGGAAGGGGCGGGGAAGTGGGCATTATGGGGAGAGAGGGGTCAGGGAGGAGGGCGGGAAGGGGTGGGAGGAGACAGGGAGGAGGGTGGAAAGGGGTGGAAGAGGGCAGGGAGGAGGGTGGTAAGGAGTGGGAGGGGGCAGGGAGAAGCAGAGGAAGTGGTGAAAGAGGAATGGGAGGAGGGTGGGAAAGTGTGGGATGGGACAGGGAGGAGGGGAGAAAGTGGTGAAAGAGGACTGGGAGGTGGCAGGAAGGGGTGGGAGGGGGTAGGAAGATCAGCACAAAGGGTTGGGAGGGGCGCTGAGGAGGGCGGGAAGAAGTGGAGTGTGGGGAAGTGGTCAGGAAAAGGTGGAAGGAGATGGAGAGGTTGGGGGTGGTTTTTCCATAGAGAGGAGGCCCCGCCCCACGCTGCCCCTCCTGTCAACCCTGGTCAACCTTGGCAGGGTTCTGGCATGTTTTCCCGACTTGCATTGTGGGAGTCTGAAGGACCTGAGGCATTTTGTGAGGAGTCTGGACTCAGGTTAGCAGAGGGAAGTCTTAGACCTGGCCAATCCTCAAGGTAAAGGGCCTAAGGAAGAACTGAGGGACCTCTCACCAAGGAGAGAAGCAGCCCCGGTCTGCCCTGCCCTACCGTAGGACTTGCAGGCCGCTGACAGGAAGATGGCCGCTGGGGGCTGACCGTGGCATCCTCACAACAGAAGAAGGGAGGAGGTGCTGGCCCTCTAGGGAATAAATAGGAAGACTTTGAGGAGGACTGGGGGAACCCCCACCTCAGAGGACAGATTCCCATAGATTCCCACCCTGCTCCTCGAGAATCAGCCCTGGTAGAGCTCCCTGCCAGCTCAGGCTGAGCGGCCGCCGGAGTCTCTAGGCTGGTACTTATTTGCCTTCCTGCTGGGTGAGGGGTGTAGGGGAGGAGGAGGCCTTGGTCTGGGGGTCCCATGGCAAGTCATCAGGGAGAGCTGCCTCCAGTTGGCAGAGGGAAGATTCCCAGGCCCTGCTGGGGATAAGAGAGAGGACTGAGGGGTCACATGTGCATCAGAACAGATGTGAGGCCACCCCCACTGCCCCCGTGGTAGAGTGCTGGGAGGCGGCTGCCACCTCACCACCTCCCACTGCTCTCAAGGATGTGGAGTTTGCTCTGAAGTTTGGGCTCAGGCCAGAAGAGTGGTAGGGACATGGCCCTGTCTGAGAAAAGGTAAGGATGCTCATTCAATTCTGATGGGACCATGCAGTCCAGAACTGTGGGGCTCTGGGTGTCTGGCCAGCCCCAGGTGTCAGCCCTGGGAGGCCCAAGGCTCTGCTTGCACTCTTTAGCCTGAGAGGCTCCCTCACTTCCTCTTGCAGGTGCTCCAGGAACCAGCAGTTGAAGACCTGGGTCTGAGGCCCACTTCCTAAAACCAGCACCGCAGAGGAGGCCCAGGCAGTGCCAGGAGTCAAAGTGAGTGCACACCCTGACTGTGTACCAAGGGCCCTACCCCCGCAAACAGGGGAGACCCCACAGCACCCGGCCCTACCCACCTACTGTCAGTCCCGGAGCCTGTGGTTCTGCCTGGCATCTGTATCCCGAGGTGCTTTCTCCCATCCTCCTACAGATTCTGAGGGAATAAACCTCTTAGGAAGACAGGAGACCTGTCAGGCCCTAGAGCACCACCCTAAGAGAAGAAGAGCTGTAAGCCGCTCTTTGTCAGAGCCATCATAGATGAGTTTCTCAGCTGAAGCCACTCACACTGTCACTCTCTTCCTCAGGCCTGTGGGATCCTGTCATCCCCATCCCTGCTCACACGTTTACCTGCTGCTCCTGAACAACAGGTCTCATGCCTCTCTTTCCAACCCTTCCAGGCCTCAGCTTTGAGGCGGACTTCCCGAACCCCAGTGTGATACAGGACTTGGTAGATGCACAGGATTCCATAGATGAGGAAGAGGAGGATGCCTCCTCCACTTCCCCTTCCTCTTTCCACTTTTCATTCCCCTCCTCCTCTTCCTCTTCCTCATCCTCACCCTCTACTCTGATTCTGGGTGCTCCAGAAGATGAGGATATGCCTGCTGCTGGGATGCCACCTCTTCCCCAGAGTCCTCCTGAGATTCCTCCCCAGGGTCCTCCCAAGATCTCTCCCCAGGGTCCTCCACAGAGTCCTCCCCAGAGTCCTCTAAACTCCTGCTCATCCCCTCTTCTGTGGACCCGATTGGATGAGGAGTCCAGCAGTGAAGAAGAGGAGGATACAGCTACCTGGCAGGCCTTGCCAGAAAGTGAATCCTTGCCCAGGTATGCCCTGGATGAAAAGGTGGCTGAGTTGATGCAGTTTCTTCTCCTCAAATATCAAACAAAAGAGCCTGTCCCAAAGGCAGAGATGCTGGCGACTGCCATCAAGCAGTATAACGACTATTTTCCTATGATCTTCGGGAAAGCCCGTGAGCTCATAGAGCTAATTTTTGGCATTGCCCTGACTGAGATGGACCCCGACAACCACTCCTATTTCTTTGAAGACCGATTAGGCCTCACCTATGAGGGGAGCCTGATTGATGACCAGGGCATGCCCCAGAACTGTCTCCTGATTCTTATTCTCAGTATGATCTCCATAAAGGGCAGCTGTGTCCCTGAGGAGGTCCTCTGGGAAGTGTTGAGTGCAATAGGGGTGTGTGCTGGGAGGGAGCACTTTATATATGGGAATCCTAGAAAGCTGCTCACTATAGATTGGGTGCAGAGAAAGTTTCTGGAGTACCGGGAGGTGCCCAACAGTGCTCCTCCACGTTATGAATTCTTGTGGGGTCCAAGAGCCCATTCAGAGGCCAGCAAGAGAAAAGTCCTAGAGTTTTTAGCCAAGCTATCCAGTATCATCCCTAGTTCGTTTCCATCCGGGTACATGGATGCTTTGAAAGATGTGGAAGACAGAGCCCAGGCCATAATTGACACCACAGATGATGCTACTGCCACGGCCAGTGCAAGCCCCAGTGTCACGTCCACCAACGTCTGTCCTGAGTGATGTCTGAAGCAGATTTCCCCTCTGTGTTTGAAGATGGCAGACGAGGTTCTAGGCAGTGGGGGTCCAGAGTGGAGGTGGAGGGACCACAGTGTTTTTCGTGTTTCTGTTTCCTATGAGTGACTTAAGAGTTTAACATTTTTTTGTGTGGGGGGGTATATTTTACAAATGCTTCTCCTTCCAATTGGTTTAATTCACTTCAGAATCTTAGTTTATGAATATTATTCACACTTGTATTGCTGTTTGTCTGATTTAAGAGAGAGTTTGATATTTCATAAGAAACAAAGGGAAAATCTGTCTTATTTTGTGAACTGAAACAATATAATGTGGTGTTCGGATAAGAATTTTCTTTAAAATTTGAAATAACTCTGCAGTTAAATGGTGGAACAGAATAAAGTATGGTTGATATTTGCATATCCTTATCATGTTACTCTGTTGTGCCTCCAAATTAAGGATATATACCTGGCTTTGCTTGGCTTATTCAAGAAAGTAGCAGAAATGAAATCTTAATGAATAAAAGCCTCAGTGACTATTTGCTAAACATTCTTTGAGCAGTTGCTTGTGGAGCATGCTCTTAGTCGTGAGGATACTATAAAAACCAAGACTTATCTCCACCCATAAAATGTTAGAGTCTAGGTTCAGAAGCCGTATCAGGAGCGTGGTAAGATCCTCTATAGAATCATAAAAACTAGTTTAAAAACGAGTGGGGAGGTGAAACTCCAGATAGAGCCTTCAAGTAAAAAGGCCCAGAGCTATGACAGTTTTGCCCTTCGGGAAACTTCTGGTGCTTCTGTGGGAGCTGATTGTTATGAAGCTGGGTGGTGGCAGGGCCCAGACTCTCAGAAGGTGATAGAAAAACCTGGAATGGAAAACTGCTCTGAGTAGTTCCTTATGGTGGAGGATGAGGCAGAGAGGAGTCTCCACACGGGGAATTAATAGAAGGTGTCTTGCAGCTCTCTAACTGGTGAGCTTGAACACAGTGCAAGAACTAGGTGATTGATAACCATCATCTGCAAGGGTTTCCTGAGACATAGGGCGATAATCCCTTGAAGTGTTGCTCAGAAGCCTCTAGGCTGGCACTTAATTGTCTGGCTTGGGAGAACCAGAGCCTACTCTATTGAAAGACATTTAATTAGGTTTTTTCAGTTGTAATGTGGGCAACTGTAAGCAAGGGCTAGATTTTTACTGGAGGATAAATAAAAATAGTGGTTTGGAAGGATGAGCAATGGGGAAGGTATAAAGGAGTTGGTGTTTGACTCAAATTCTAGCATCTTTGAGTTGCATTCCAGCTGAAGATGCCTTGCCTTTTCCAAATTATACAATATACCCTTTCAGAAAAAAAATGTACTGAGTTTTATTTATGAAGCCAAAGTTTTGGTTAAGCTGGTATTCCATGACACATTCACTTACATATTCTCAGATGTTTGGGATACAAAACTAAGAGCTGAACATTTCACAAAAGATAGTAACCTTTGGTGTGGTAATCATTGATAACTGCCATTTATGAAAATTCCAATATGTGCCAGGCACTGTGGCAGGTGTGTTATTCACATTACGTACATTCCAGCAATTCTACAAGACAGGGCTTATCAAACTCATTTTGCAAATGAAGAACCTGAGGCTCATAATGCTTGATAAATTCCCAAGACCACATAGCTAGAATATGACAAGGTTGTGACATGAGCCCTGGTCTGAATTCATTTAGGCCCACACTGTCCCCACTCCTCCCAGCCTGAGGAAGGCCTTTGCCTGTTAAATCACTTCTTTTCACACTTCTTAATGGCTCTCAGGTGAAATAAAGATGAACTGTGTGGCTAAGGTATTAAGTTAGGCAGCAAGATGGAAGGTCAAATGGGAATAAAATACACTTCAGGGAACATTATTGGCTTTCTTTACCTAAAGTCCTCTTGTTCTAAGCCCTAGGTTTCTTGAGAGCTGAATGTCCAGGTGCTGGCAGATTTGTCCATCCCCAGCAATTTTTCCCATTACAGCCCCTGCCCCTCCTTTTGATCTCCCTTGTGTGCTCTCTTGCGCAACTCTGGAACCCGGCCTCCTGACTAACTTCTCATTACGGTCTCACTTTCTGAAGTGTGAGGACTGAGGAGTCACATGTGCACCAGAATAGATATGAGACTAGCCCCTGTTTCTCCTGGTGTAGAGTGCCTGGAGGTGGCTGCTCAACTCTCAGCGCAAGAGCCTAGAAGCACCTGGCCTTCCCCTGAGATAGACCATTCCTACTCCCTGCAGAAGTTCCCTGACTCATCCATCCCTCTTCCTGGTTCCTCTGTGATAAAGGCCTTTCGATGTGACTATTCACTTTGGATAGTGACATTTCCATACCTAGGCTGGGCATCTTCAACACATGATCAACGTATTACCAAATAGGCTGCAGAGTGAAATCTGACTTGTCACATAATATATGGGTTTTAGGGATGTAATCCTAAGGTCAGATATAGCTTATTTGAAATCTTCCTAATATTTGATACTTGTAGTATGATTTTAATGAGATGCATTATTTGAAACAGGGCACTGGACACAAACAGAGATGAATAAGCTTTTGTAGATGATCACATGCCAATATTTCCTTCATAAACTTTGTGGATGAGGAAAGGCTATAGACATCACATTGTAAATGATCTATAAGAAGGCAAATTTCCAAAAAAAGCAAAAACAATAACAAAATCTTGAAGACTGTCTAGGAGTTGACAAGGGTACTTTGGGGGACATGCCAGCTCTGATGAGAAATAAACAATAGTTAAACATCCTTCCACTATCTCTTGTGTGTGTACCTGCTCCACAGGAAAATCCTGGCTTGCAGTGAGCCACAGGCACATGTATAGCTGTTCAGGAATGTTCTGTCATATGCAGGGTAGCAGAGGCTCAAAGGGTAGATTATTTACCATACACCAAAAATATGAGAGAATTCTCAGCCTGAAGAAATTATATAGGTTATTAAAAGGACAGTGCCGGCCGGGTGCGGTGGCTCAAGCTTGTAATCCCAGCACTTTGGAAGGCCGAGACGGATGGATCACGAGGTCAGGAAATCGAGACCATCCTGGCTAACACGGTGAAACTCCGTCTCTACTAAAAAATACAAAAAATTAGCCGGGCGTGGTGGTGGGCACCTGTAGTCCCAACTACTCGGGAGGCTGAGGCAGGAGAATGGCGTGAACCCGAGAGGCAGAGCTTGCAGTGAGCTGAGATCCGGCCACTGCACTCCAGCCTGGGCAACAAAGCGAGACTCTGTCTCAAAAAAAAAAAAAAAAAAAGGACCGTGCCAAGTGCTATTGAGGGAATAAGGTTGACCCTCCCTGCCAAGACTTACAGAATTGTTTTAAAACTGGATGTAATCCTGTATTTGAAACCACCAGTGACCTCGTAGGTGCAAGAAAAAGTTGGAAGATTTCAAGGCTATGCGGACATTCCCAGAAACAATTCCAAGCTATGAAGAGACTTCCTGTCATCAATTATAATAGTTGCTTTTCATTAAGCACCATAATAACATATGGGAGAGACGACAAGCACCCGTCTCCATCTTGTCTAGCTCACCTTCCTGGCTGGTTCATTTGTAGTTAGACAGAAGCCAGTGCACCCCTCCCATGCTTTCGTTTCTGTTCAGCGCTTAACATCTGTTGTGACATGGAGCTACAAGGTGAAAGCAGCTTGGATTCTTGGCTGAGGTGAAAGCCAGGACCCGCTGTCGGTTAGTTTCTTATACCATAACACAGAACCACAGACTGGGTGACTTCAACAATACCCATGTATTTTCTCACATTTCTGGAAGGTCAATATCTGAGATCAAGATGTTAACCGGTTTGATTTCTTCCCCGGCCTCTCTGTGGCTTGCTCATGGCCACTTTCTCACTGAATTCTTACATGATTTTTCCTCGGTCTCTGTGTCTGTATCATAATCTGCACTTCTTATGAGGACACCTGTCATATTAAATATGAACCTGACCTTAAGACCTCATTTTACCTTAATTACCTCTTCAAAGTTTCTATCTTCAAATACAGTCACGTTCTGGGATACTGGGTTTGAAGACTTGGATAGATGAACTTTGGGGGAGAGTCAAAATTCAGCCCATAACACCCTGCCAACTAAAATCAGAATTTCTGTACAAAAAATTAACTTGTTGTGTTAAGTCATGTAAAAATCAAGGCTGTTTTGTTGTTGTTCCATGAGCTTACTGTGACTTTATCTGCCTCCTAGACTGCTCATCATCCTCTTCTTAGGCTTATTTCAATACTTTCCTTACAAATAAATACTGCATATATTTTTATTGCAAATATTTTAAAAGGAGGTAGAAATCACAATTCTCCCCTTTGGAAAGTTCCTCCGAAATTCAGCCCCCTAGTCAGAAGTTTCCACAATTAACCATGTGGTGTTTACATTTAAAAGCTGATTTAGAATTTTGAGAAAGACGTGTTTTTTAAAATAAAATTTATGCATATACGAGCTTATGTCTGTGTTTATAACTACACATGGGTAACAATATACATATAGATCTGCCAATTCCCTTTCCACTATTACAGATTCAATTGCATCCCCACTAAAGTCTTATGTTGAAATTAACATGTGGCATTATTTGGAGACGGGATTATCTCAGAGGCGAGTAAGTTAACACATGGTTATTAAAAAAGAGCTGGTACTATTCCTATACAAACATCCTTTCTTTATTAACAAACATACTTAATTCACATGTATTTCCTTGTCTTGAAAATCTATTTTCTGTCCCAGGATCCCCTGCGGATACTCCATTACATTTTTTCATCATGTCTCTTTAAATGCCCTTTGGCTGTGCCAGTTCACTGAGACTTCACTTGATTTTGAAAACAAGTGCCATTCTTATCATATCATACCGAAGGCACATACTACCAACACAATTTGTCATTGATGATGTTAATTTAATCACCATGGTGACGTAGTGTTTTACAGTTTTCTTCAGGGTAGTCACATTAATTTTTTCCCTGTGTCATACTGTCATCTTGGGAAGGATAGAAGACCCAGGAGCAGCCAGTAGTCAGATGAGGCCTCTGAGGGAAAACTGCAGAGACTTCTTGCCCACAAAGAGGAGGATCCACAGAAACCAGCTCCCCACCTGTTGTCATCCCCGGGAGGCCCAGAGGCATGGTGACCCACAGGGGTGTCCCCTGACATCTTAGGGGGGAGAAAGAGGACAAGGCTGTGCTCAGGTGAGTCTCAGTTCAGATCATGAGAGTGGAAGATCATGACAGGGGCCTTCCCGGCATCCTCAGGCTGATACAGAGGACGGAGTGGTGAGCTACCCCACTACGGACACAGGAGGACCCCCAAAAACAAGTTTTCACTCCTAGGAGGCCTTGGGCAGGCCCAGTAGGGAGAGATGCAAGGGTGCTCCAGTCCCTCTTGGGGGTTTCATGGAAATGGGAACCTTGATTTGAAAAACAGTCTCTGGAGAGAAGAGGGAGGGAATGGAGGCCGTGTCAGTAATAATAGGTTGAGGAAGACTGAGGGTCCTTCCCACGCTATTTCAGACGGAGGGCAGAGGAGCCCTACCTGGGGCCTGGGAGGCCATACCCCCTGTGGAGGGATGTGATTCGACCTCTCTTGCACCTTGCAGGTCTCAGGGATGGGAGGGGCTTATTCGGAGGTGAAAGACTCAGATGCACAGAGGCAGGGAGCCTAGGCCATTTCAAGAGTCCAGGTACAGCCTCTCAGGAGGGCAGGAAGGGAACATCCATGACTGGTAGTGCCCTCTGTCCTGTCACTGTTCCTGCTGCCAGCTCTGGAGGAGCCCATCAGGGTCCCCAGATTTACAACTTTCTGACTTCCACTTTGGGAGTCAGCTAGAGGGGAGATTATCTCTAAGGAGGGCATCTTCAGTTAAACAGAGGGAGCTGTCCCAGGGCTGGCCACTCAACAAGAAGAGAACTCTGTCGAAGGACAGCGACCTCCCAACACCGAGGGGAGGCACAGGCTGCACCCTGCCACTCCCTGCTGTCAGCCCTGGGAAAAGGTGGGGTGTGAGTGTCAAGGACTGGGGAGGTGGGAGGGAAGAGTCCGGCAAGGCTCAGGGAGTGAGCAGGAAGGGCAGGAGCACATCCTGGAGGTGGGAAGGAAGGGATGGAAAGGAGGTTGACAAGTGGGGGGTGGTTGCTCCTCTGAGAGGAGGCCCCGCCCCACGCTAGCCCTGCTGTCAGTCCTGATCATCCCCCGCAGGGTTCCCGGATGTACTTTCCGGCATCCATCTTGGGAGGCTGAAGAACCTGAGGTATTTTGTGACGAGGCTCGTCTCAGGTCAGCAGAGGGAAGAGTCTTAAACCTATCCAGTCTTCAAGGTGAGGACCCCGAGGGAGAACTGAGGGACCCCCCCCCCCACCACAGAGAGAAGCCGGCCCGGCTTGCTGTACCCCTGTCGTGGGACTTGTAGTTCGCGGAAAGGAAGATGGTAGCCGAGGGCTGAGGGACGGGTCCTCACGGCAGAGGAAGGGAGGAGATGCCGGCCCTCTGGGGAATAAATAGGAAGACATTGAGGAGGACCGGGGGAACCCCCACCTCAGAGGATGGTTTCCCGGAGATTCCCACCCCGCTCCTCAAATCAGCCCTCGTAGAGCTTCCCAGTCGGCTCAGGCTGAGCGGCCACCCTCTCTTTGCTGGGTGACGGGTGTAGGGGACGGGGAAGGGGAGGCCTTGGTCTGGGGGTCCCCTGGCAAGTCAGCACGGGGAGCTGCCTCCAGCCGGCAGAGGGAAGACTCCCAGACCCTGCTGGGGACAAGAGTGAGGACTGAGGGGTCACATGTGCATCAGAAGTGAGGCCACCCGGATCACCCCCGTGGTAGAGTGCTGGGAGGTGGCTGCCACCTCATTACGTCCCACTGCTCTCAGCGCTGTGGAGTTTGCCCTGAGGTTTTGCCTCAGGCCAGCAGAGTGCTGGGGGCCTGGCCCTGTCTGAGAACATGTGACAATGCTAACTGAATGCTGAGGGGGCCACGAACCTCAGAACTGTGGGACTCTGGGAGTCTGGCCAGCCGCAGCTGACGTCATAGCTGGAGGGTCTCCCTCACTTCCTCTTGCAGGTGCTCCAGGAACCAGGAGTTGAAGACCTGGGTGTGAGGGACACATACATCCTAAAAGCACCACAGCAGAGGAGGCCCAGGCGCTGCCAGGAGTCAAGGTGAGTGCACAGCCTGACTCTGTACCAAAGGCCCTACCCCCAGAAACAGGGCAGACCTGGCAGCACCCAGCCCGTAGCCACCCACTGTCATTCCTGGTGCCTCAGACTCTGCCTGCTAGCTGTGCCCTGAGGTGCTTTCTCACATCCTCCTACAGGTTCCCAGGAGACAAACCTCCTAGGAAGACAGGCGACCTGTGAGGCCCTAGAGCACACCGTAAGAGAAGAGCTGTCAGCCGGCCTTTGTCAGAGCCATCATGGGTGAGTTTCTCAGCTGAGGCCACTGGCACTGTCCCTCTCTCCCTCAGTCCTGTGGGATCCTATCATACCCATTCGTGCTCACACGTTTACCATGCTGCTCCTGAACAATATTCATGGTGCCTCTCTCTCCAAACCTTCCATGCCCCAGCTTTGAGCAAGGCTTCCAGAAGCCAAATTTCATACTGGAGTTGGTAGATGCAGAGGATCCCCCACATGAGGAAGGGGAGGAAGCCTCCTCCATTTTCTCTTCCTCTCTCCATTTTTTATTCCCCTCCTCCTCCTCCTCCTCTTCCTTCTCATCTTCATCCTCTTCTCTGATTCTACGTTCTCCAGGGGACAAGGAGATGCCTGCTGCTGGGATGCCGAGTCTTCTCCAGAGTTCCGCTGAGAGTCGTCAGAGTCGTCCTGAGGTGGAGGACTCCCCGAGTCTTCTGCAGAGTCCTCCTGAGGGGAAGGACTCCCAGTCTCCTCTCCAGAATCCTCAGAGTCCTCCTGAGGGCGAGGACTCCTTGTCTCCTCTCCAGATTTCTCAGAGCCCTCCTGAGGGTGAGGACGTCCAGTCTCCTCTCCAGAATCCTGCGAGCTCCTTGTTCTCCTCCACTTTACTGAGTCGTTTCCAGAGTTCCCCTGAGAGTACTCAGAGTCCTTTTGAGGGTTTTCCCCAATCTCCTCCCCAGATGCCTGTGACCTCCTCCTTCACCTCCACTTTATTGAGTGTTTTCCAGAGTTCCCCTGAGAGTTCTCAAAGTCCTTTTGAGGGTTTTCCCCAGTCTCCTCCCCAGATTCCTGTGACCTCCTCCTTCACCTCCACTTTATTGAGTGTTTTCCAGAGTTCCCCTGAGAGTTCTCAAAGTCCTTTTGAGGGTTTTCCCCAGTCTCCTCTCCAGATTCCTGTGACCTCCTCCTTCACCTCCACTTTATTGAGTGTTTTCCAGAGTTCCGCTGAGAGTACTCAAAGTACTTTTGAGGGTTTTCCCCAGTCTCCTCCCCAGATTCCTGTGACCTCCTCCTCCTCCTCCACTTTATTGTGTGTTTTCCAGAGTTCCGCTGAGAGTACTCAAAGTACTTTTGAGGGTTTTCCCCAGTCTCCTCCCCAGATTCATGTGACCTCCTCCTTCACCTCCACTTTATTGAGTGTTTTCCAGAGTTCCACTGAGAGTACTCAAAGTACTTTTGAGGATTTTCCCCAGTCTCCTCCCCAGATTCATGTGACCTCCTCCTTCACCTCCACTTTATTGAGTGTTTTCCAGAGTTCCGCTGAGAGTACTCAAAGTACTTTTGAGGGTTTTCCCCAGTCTCCTCTCCAGATTCCTGTGACCTCCTCCTCCTCCTCCACTTTATTGTGTGTTTTCCAGAGTTCCGCTGAGAGTACTCAAAGTACTTTTGAGGGTTTTCCCCAGTCTCCTCCCCAGATTCCTGTGACCTCCTCCTTCCCCTCCGCTTTATTGAGTGTGTTCCAGAGTTCCCCTGACAGTACTCAAAGTACTTTTGAGGGTTTTCCCCAGTCTCCTCTCCAGATTCCTCTGAGCTCCTCCTCCTCCTCCCCTTTACTGAGTCTTTTCCAGAGTTCCCCTGAGAGTTCTCAAAGTACATTTGAGGGTTTTTCCGAGTCTCCTCTCCAGATTCCTCAGAGTCCTCCTGAGGGAGACAACTCCCAGTCTCCTCTCCATAGTCCTCAGAGTTCTCCTGAGGGGGAGGACTCCGAGGCTCCTTTCCAGAGTCCTCCTGAGGGAGAGAACGCCCTTTCTCCTGTCCAGATTCCTCAGAATCCTCCTGAGTGGGAGGACTCTCTGTCTCGTCTCCAGATTCATATGTGTCCTCCTGATGGGGAGGACTCCCAGTCTCCTCTCCAGATTCCTGAGAGTTCTCCTGAGGGCGACGACTCCCAGTCTCCTCTCCAGAAGCCTCAGAGTCCTCCTGATGGGGAGGACTCCCTGTCTCCTCTCCAGATTTCTCAGAGCCCTCCTGAGGGTGAGGACATCCAGTCTCCTCTCCAGAATCCTGCGAGCTCCTCCATCTCCTCCACTTTATTGAGTCTATTCCACAGTTCCCCTGAGAGTACTCAAAGTCCTTTTGAGGGTTTTCCCCATTCTCCTCTCCAGATTCCTGTGAGCCCTTCCTTCTCCTCCACTTTACTGAGTCTTTTCCAGAGTTCCCCTGAGAGTTCTCAAAGTACTTTTGAGGGTTTTGTCCAGTCTCCTCTCCAGATTCCTCAGAGTCCTCCTGATGGAGACAACTCCCAGTCTCCTCTCCATAGTCCTCAGAGTCCTCCTGATGGGGAGGACTCCCTGTCTCCTCTCCTCTTTCCTCATAGTCCTCCTCAGGGGGAGGACTTCCAGTCTTCTCTCCAGAGTCCTGTAACCATCTGCTCCTCCTCCACTTCACTGAGTCTTCCCCAGAGTTTCCCTGAGAGCCCTCAGAGTCCTCCTGAGGGGCCTGCGCAGTCTCCTCTTTGTAGTCCTCAGAGCCTTCCTGAGGGGACGGACTCCCAGTC
Source organism: Chlorocebus sabaeus (assembly GCF_047675955.1). Taxonomy (NCBI): domain Eukaryota; kingdom Metazoa; phylum Chordata; class Mammalia; order Primates; family Cercopithecidae; genus Chlorocebus; species Chlorocebus sabaeus. The sequence goes on along the minus strand of NC_132933.1, from coordinate 14,094,891 downwards.
TCCTCTCCAGAGACCTCAGAGTCCTCCTGAGGGGGAGGATTCCCTGTCTCCTCTCTACATTCCTCAGAGTCCTCCTGAAGGGGAGGACTCCCTGTCTTCTCTCCAGTATCCTCATAGTCCTCCTGTGAGGGAGGCGTCCCTGTCCCCTCTCCAGATTCATCCGTGTACTACTGACGGGAAAGATCCCCAGTCTCCTCTCCAGACTCCTCAGAGTCCTCCTGAGTGGGAGGTCTCCTTGTCTCCTCTCCGCTTTCCTCACAGTCCTCCTCAGGGGGAGGACTTCCAGTCTTCTCTCCAGAGTACTGTGAGCATCTGCTCCTCCTCCACTTCATTGAGTCTTCCCCAGAGTTTCCCTGAGAGTCCTCGGAGTCCTCCTGAGGGGCCTGCCCAGTCTCCTCTCTATATTCCTCAGAGCCCTCCTGAGGGAACCGACTCCCAGTCTCCTCTCCAGAATCCTCAGAGTCCGCCTGAGGGAGAGGATTCCCTGTCTCCTCTCTACATTCCTCAGAGTCCTCCTGACGGGGAGGACTCCCTGCCTTCTCTACAGTTTCCTCATAGTCCTCCTGTGAGGGAGGCCTCCCTGTCTCCTCTCCAGATTCCTCCGTGTCCTACTGACAGGAAGGATCCCCAGTCTCCTCTCCAGACTCCTCAGAGTCCTCCTGAGTGGGAGGACGTCCAGTCTCCTCTTCAGAATCCTGCGAGCTCCTCCATCTCCTCCACTTTATTGAGTCTGTTCCACAGTTCCCCTGAGAGTACTCAAAGTCCTTTTGAAGGTTTTCCCCAGTCTCCTCTCCAGATTCCTGTGAGCTCCTCCTTCCCCTCCACTTTACTGAGTCTTTTCCAGAGTTCCCCTGAGAGTTCTCAAAGTACTTTTGAGGGTTTTCCCCAGTCTCCTCTCCAGATTCCTCAGAGCCCTACTGAGGGTGATAACTCCCAGTCTCTTTTCCATAGTCCTCAGAGTCCTCCTGAGGGGGAGGACTCCCTGTCTCATCTCCATATTCCTCAGAGTCCTCCTGAGGGGGAGAACACCCTTTCTCCTCTCCAGATTCTTCAGGGTCCTCCTGAGTCAGAGGACTCTGTGACTCCTCTCCAGACTCATACGTGTCCTCCTGATGGGGAGGACTTCCAGTCTCCTTTCCAGATTCCTGCTGAGTGGGAGGACTCGCTGTCTCCTCTCCACTTTCCTCATAGTCCTCCTCAGGGGGAGGACTTTCAGTCTCCCCTTCAGATTCCTCAGAGCCCTCTTGAGTGGGAGGACTCCCTGTCTCCTCTCCATTTTCCTCATAGTCCTCCTCAGGGGGAGGACTTCCAGTCTTCTCTCCAGAGTCCTGTAACCATCTGCTCCTCCTCCACTTCGTTGAGTCTTCCCCAGAGTTTCCCTGAGAGTCCTCAGAGCCCTCCTGAGGGGCCTACCCAGTCTCCCCTCTATGGTCCTCAGAGCCTTCCTGAGGGGACGGACTCCCAGTCTCCTGTCCAGAGACCTCAGAGTCCTCCTGAGGGGGAGGATTCCCTGTCTCCTCTCTACATTCCTCAATGTCCTTCTGAGGGGGAGGACTCCCTGTCTTCTCTCCAGTATCCTCATAGTCCTCCTGTGAGGGAGGCCTCCCTGTCTTCTCTCCAGTATCCTCATAGTCCTGTGAGGGAGGCCTCCCTGTCTCCTCTCCAGATTCCTCCGTGTCCTCCTGATGGGAAGGATCCCCAGTCTCCTCTCCAGACTCCTCAGAGTCCTCCTGAGTGGGAGGACGTCCAGTCTCCTCTTCAGAATCCTGCGAGCTCCTCCATCTCCTCCACTTTATTGAGTCTGTTCCACAGTTCCCCTGAGAGTACTCAAAGTCCTTTTGAAGGTTTTCCCCAGTCTCCTCTCCAGATTCCTGTGAGCTCCTCCTTCCCCTCCACTTTACTGAGTCTTTTCCAGAGTTCCCCTGAGAGTTCTCAAAGTACTTTTGAGGGTTTTCCCCAGTCTCCTCTCCAGATTCCTCAGAGCCCTACTGAGGGTGGTAACTCCCAGTCTCTTTTCCATAGTCCTCAGAGTCCTCCTGAGGGGGAGGACTCCCTGTCTCATCTCCATATTCCTCAGAGTCCTCCTGAGGGGGAGAACACCCTTTCTCCTCTCCAGATTCTTCAGGGTCCTCCTGAGTCAGAGGACTCTGTGACTCCTCTCCAGACTCATACGTGTCCTCCTGATGGGGAGGACTTCCAGTCTCCTTTCCAGATTCCTGCTGAGTGGGAGGACTCGCTGTCTCCTCTCCACTTTCCTCATAGTCCTCCTCAGGGGGAGGACTTTCAGTCTCCCCTTCGGATTCCTCAGAGCCCTCCTGAGTGGGAGGACTCCCTGTCTCCTCTCCATTTTCCTCATAGTCCTCCTCAGGGGGAGGACTTCCAGTCTTCTCTCCAGAGTCCTGTAACCATCTGCTCCTCCTCCACTTCGTTGAGTCTTCCCCAGAGTTTCCCTGAGAGTCCTCAGAGCCCTCCTGAGGGGCCTGCCCAGTCTCCCCTCTATAGTCCTCAGAGCCTTCCTGAGGGGACGGACTCCCAGTCTCCTGTCCAGAGACCTCAGAGTCCTCCTGAGGGGGAGGATTCCCTGTCTCCTCTCTACATTCCTCAATGTCCTCCTGAGGGGGAGGACTCCCTGTCTTCTCTCCAGTATCCTCATAGTCCTCCTGTGAGGGAGGCCTCCCTGTCTCCTCTCCAGATTCCTCCGTGTCCTCCTGATGGGAAGGATCCCCAGTCTCCTCTCCAGACACCTCAGAGTTCTCCTGAGTGGGAGGACGTTCAGTCTCCTCTTCAGAATCCTGCGAGCTCCTCCATCTCCTCCACTTTATTGAGTCTGTTCCACAGTTCCCCTGAGAGTACTCAAAGTCCTTTTGAAGGTTTTCCCCAGTCTCCTCTCCAGATTCCTGTGAGCTCCTCCTTCCCCTCCACTTTACTGAGTCTTTTCCAGAGTTCCCCTGAGAGTTCTCAAAGTACTTTTGAGGGTTTTCCCCAGTCTCCTCTCCAGATTCCTCAGAGCCCTACTGAGGGTGATAACTCCCAGTCTCTTTTCCATAGTCCTCAGAGTCCTCCTGAGGGGGAGGACTCCCTGTCTCATCTCCATATTCCGCAGAGTCCTCCTGAGGGGGAGAACACCCTTTCTCCTCTCCAGATTCTTCAGGGTCCTCCTGAGTCAGAGGACTCTGTGACTCCTCTCCAGACTCATACGTGTCCTCCTGATGGGGAGGACTTCCAGTCTCCTTTCCAGATTCCTGCTGAGTGGGAGGACTCGCTGTCTCCTCTCCACTTTCCTCATAGTCCTCCTCAGGGGGAGGACTTTCAGTCTCCCCTTCAGATTCCTCAGAGCCCTCTTGAGTGGGAGGACTCCCTGTCTCCTCTCCATTTTCCTCATAGTCCTCCTCAGGGGGAGGACTTCCAGTCTTCTCTCCAGAGTCCTGTAACCATCTGCTCCTCCTCCACTTCGTTGAGTCTTCCCCAGAGTTTCCCTGAGAGTCCTCAGAGCCCTCCTGAGGGGCCTGCCCAGTCTCCCCTCTATAGTCCTCAGAGCCTTCCTGAGGGGACGGACTCCCAGTCTCCTGTCCAGAGACCTCAGAGTCCTCCTGAGGGGGAGGATTCCCTGTCTCCTCTCTACATTCCTCAATGTCCTCCTGAGGGGGAGGACTCCCTGTCTTCTCTCCAGTATCCTCATAGTCCTCCTGTGAGGGAGGCCTCCCTGTCTTCTCTCCAGTATCCTCATAGTCCTCCTGTGAGGGAGGCCTCCCTGTCTCCTCTCCAGATTCCTCCGTGTCCTCCTGATGGGAAGGATCCCCAGTCTCCTCTCCAGACACCTCAGAGTCCTCCTGAGTGGGAGGTCTCCTTGTCTCCTCTCCGCTTTCCTCACAGTCCTCCTCAGGGGGAGGACTTCCAGTCTTCTCTCCAGAGTCCTGTGATTATCTGCTCCTCCTCCACTTCACTGAGTCTTCCCCAGAATTTCCCGGAGAGACCTCAGAGACCCCCTGAGGGGCCCGCTCAGTCTCCTCTCCAGAGACCTCTCAGCTCCTTCTTCTACACTTTAGCGAGTCTTCTGCAGAGTCCCCATGGGAGTCCTCAGAGTCTGCCTGAGGGGCCTGACCAGTCTCCACTCCAGAGACCTGTCAGCTCGTTCTCATCCACTTCATTGAGTCTTTCCCAGAGTTCTCCTGAGAGTCCTGAGAGTCCTCCTCAGGGGCCTGCGCAGCCTCCTCTCCAGCGACCTGTGAGCTCCTCCTCCTCCTCCACTTCATTGAGTCTTTCCCAGAGTTCCCCTGAGAGTCCTCAGAGTCCTCCTGAGGGGCCTGCCCAGTCTCCTCTCCAGAGTTCTGTGAGCTCCTCCTCCTCCTCCATTTCCTTGAGCCCATTCAGTGAAGAGTCCAGCAGCCCAGTAGATGAAGATACAAGCACCTCAGACACCTTGCTAGAGAGCGAGTCCTTGACAGACAGTGAGTCCTTGATAGAGAGCGAGCCCTTGTTCACTTATACACTGGATGAAAAGGTGGACGAGTTGGTGCGGTTTCTTCTCCTCAAATATCAAGCGAAGCAGCCTGTCACAAAGGCAGAGATGGTGACGAATGTCATCAACAGGTACACGGGCTACTTTCCTATGATCTTCAGGAAAGCCCGTGAGTTCATAGAGATTCTTTTTGGCATTTCCCTGACAGAGGTAGACCCTGAAGACTCCTACGTCTTTGTAAATACATTAGCACTCAGCTGTGAGGGGAGTGTGAGTGATGAGCAGGGCGTGCCCCAGAACCACCTCTTGTTTCTTGTTCTGAGTATCATCTTCATGAAGGGCACTTGTGCCTCTGAGGAGGTCATCTGGGATGTGCTGAGTGGAATAGGGGTGCGTGCTGGGAGGGAGCACTTTATCTTTGGGGAGCCCAGGGAGCTCCTCACTAAAGTTTGGGTGCAGGAACATTACCTAGAGTACCGGGAGGTGCCCAACACTGCTCCTCCACGTTACGAATTCCTGTGGGGTCCAAGAGCTCATTCAGAAACCAGTAAGAGGAAAGTAGTAGAGTTTTTGGCCATGCTCAACAATACCGTCCCTATTTCCTTCCCACCCTCGTACAAGGATGCTTTGAAAGATGTGGAAGAGAGAGCCCAGGCCCTAATTGACACCACAGATGACTCCACTGCCACAGACAGTGCAAGCTCCAGTGTCGTGTCCCCCAGCTTCTCTTCTGAGTGAAGTCAGGTGGATTCTTCCCTCTGAGTTTGAAGAGGGCAGTCGAGTTTCTAAGTGGTGGAGGGCCTGGCTGAAGCTGGGGAGAACACAGTGCTGTTTGCACTTCTGTTCCATATGGGTGGTTAAGGGATTTACCTGTTTTCCTTTTGCGTATTTTTCAAATGCTTTTCCTATTAATTACAGGTTTAAATAGCTTCAGAATCTTAGTTTACGAATATTAGTCACACGTGTATTGCTGTTTATCTGGTTTAAGAGTAACAGTTTGATATTTTGTAAAAACAAAAACACACACAAACACACCACATTGGGAAAACCTTCTGCCTCATTTTGTGATGTGTCACAGGTGAATGTGGTATTGCTGTAGGAATTGTCTTGAAACTGTGAAGGAACTCTGCACTTAAATAGTGGAACAAAGTAAAGGCTTGTTAATATTTGCTTTACTCAGGCCCTTTAGTTTGTTGTTCTTGAAACTAAAGATACATACCTGGTTTGCTTGGCTTATGTAAGAAAGTAGCAGAAAGTAAATTGTAATAAATAAAAGTGCCTGTGACTCGTTTATTTGATGACCATTATATCCGCATTTGCTTATAGAAGTTACCGTTAGTAGTGAAGTTACTATTAAAAGCAAGACTTATCCCTACCCCTAAAACAGTAGAGTGTAGCTACAGACGCCATATCAGGAATGTGGTAAGATTTTCTCTACAATCTAAAGAGTAAGTTTCAAAACGAGTGGGGAGGTGAGACTCCAGATGGAGGCTTTGAGTAAAAAGGCCCTGAGCTAAGGCAGTTTTGGGCTTTGGGAAACTGCAGGTGCTTCTGTGGGAGCTGATTGTTCTGAAGCCGGGTGGTGGCAGGGCCCAGACTCTCAGAAGGTGAGAGAAAAGCCTGGAATGGAAAACTACTTGAGCAGTTGGCTCTGGGTGGAGGATGAAGCAGAGAGGAGTCTCCACATGGGGAAGTCATGGAAGGTGTCCTGTGGCTGTGTCACTGGGGAGCTTGAACACAGTGCAAGGACTAGGTGGTTGATCCCCATCATCTGCAAGGGTTTCCTGAGAAATGTGGTGAGAATTCCTTGATGTGGTGCTCAGAAGCCTCCGGGCTGACACTCATCTGCCTGGCCTGGGAGAGCCCAAGCCCATTCCATTGACAGGAGTTTTAGTGGAGTTATTTTGAAAGTAATGAGGACAAGGCTAAGAAATGTGTAGATTTTTAGTGGAGCTTAAATAAAACTCGTGATTTGGATGGATGATCAGTGGGGAAGGCGAAAAGGAGTTGGTCCTTAACTCAAAATCTATAGTCATTGAGTTGCATTCAACTGTGTAAGCCTCTCCTTACTTGAATGATACAGTATATCGTTTTAGAAAGAAAATGTCCTGAGTTATGTCTATGAAGTAAAACTTTTGTTTCCGTTCATATTCCATGACATATTCAGCTAGATGTTCTCTGAGGTTTTGGATAAATAAGAATTTTTCTCAAAAGACAGTGGTAGACTTTGGGGTTATAATCATATTGATGACAACTGCCATTTATTAAAATTCCAAGACATGCCAAGCTGTGTGCCAGGTGTTTTACTCACATTACATACATTCTAGCAATTCTACAGCACAGGGATTATCAAACCCGTTTTACAGACGAGGAAGCTGAGGTTATAGCTCATGACAAATTCCCCAAGATCCCATGATGATCACATGATTAGAAAGTGACTGGGCTGGGGCTTGAGTTCTGAAATCATCTAGACCCACACTGTCCCTGCTCCTCTCAGCCTGAGCATACTCTTCTTCCTGTTAAGTCACTTCTCTTCATACTTCCTAATGTCTTCCAGGTAACATAAAGAAGAAACCTGTGACAAAGTATTTAGATGGGCCTAGAGAAGAAAGGTGACAATGGGAATCAATACCATTCAGGGATCGTTTGGGCTTTCTTTAGCTAAATTCTTCCTGTTATGAGCCCTAAGTTTCTTGAGAGCTGACTCTGGGTGCCAGTGCTTTTGTCCAGCCCCAGGCCTTTCCCACATTACAACACCCTCCAGTTGGTCTCCCCTGTGCGCTCTCTTGTGCAACTCTGGAAGCTGGCCTGCTGACTAACTTCTCACTGTGGTCTCGCACTCTGAAACCTGTGCCCAGCCCTCAGTGCAAGAGCCCAGAGACATCTGCCCTTTCCCTGACATAGACCACTGTTTGTCCCTGGAGAAGTTCCCTGAGTGATCCATCCCTCCCTGTGGCTCCTCCATGATAAAGGCCCTTCGATGTGAATATTCACTTTGGATAGTGACATTTCCATACCTAGGCTGGGCATCTTCAACACACTCTCAGTGTATTTCCAAATAGGCTGCAGAGTAAAATCTGATTTTCCACATAACATATGGGTTTGTGGGATGTAATCCTAAGGTCAGATATAACCTATTTGAAATCTTCGTAATATTTGATACTTGTAGTATGATTTTAATGAGATGCATTATTTGAAACAGGGCACTGAACACAAACAGAGATGAATAAGCTTTTGTAAATGATCACATTCCAATATTTCCTTCATAAACTTTGTGGATGAGGAAAGGCTATAGACATTGCTTTCTAAATGATCTACTAGAAGGTGAATTGGTAAAGAAATAAAACCGTAACAAAATCTTGAAGACTGCCTAGAAGGTGACGCGGGTACTTTGGGCGACATGCCAGCTCTGATGAGAAATAAGCAATAGTTAAGCATCCTTTCACTGTGTCTTGTGTGTGTACGTGCTCCACAGGAAAATCCTGGCTTGCAGTGAACCACAGGCACGTGTATAGCTGTTCAGGAATGTTCCGTCATATGCAGGGTAGCAGAGGCTCAAAGGGTAGGTTATTTTTCATACACCAAAAATATGAGAGAATTCTCAGCCTAAATAAATTGTATAGGTTATTAAAGGACAGTGCCAAGTGATATTGAGGGATTAATGTTGACCCTCCCTGCGAAGACTTACAGAATTGTTTTAAAACTACATGTAATCCTGTATTTGAAACCACCAGTCACCTCGTAGGTGCAAGAAAAAGCTGGAAGATTTCAAGGCTATGCAGACATTCCCAGAAACAATCCCAAGCAATGAAGAGACTTACTGTCATCAATTATAATAATTGCTTTTCATTGAGCACCGTAATAACGTATGGAAGAGACTACAAGTGCCCGTCTCTGTCTTATCTAGCTTGCCTTCCTGGCTGGTTCATTTGTAGTTAGACAGAAGCCAGTGCATCTTTCCCATGCTTCCGTTTCTGTTCAGTACTTAACATCTGTTGTGATGTGGAGCTACAAGGTGAAAGCAGCTTGGATTCCTGGCTTAGGTGAAAGCCAGGACCTGCTGTGGATTAGCTTATTATACCATCACAGAATACCACAAACTGGGTGACTTTAACAATAGAATTGTATTTTCTCACATTTCTGGAGGCTAAATATCTAAGATCAAGGTGTTGGCCAGTTTGATTTCTTCCCTGGCCTCTCCGTGGCTTGCTCATGGCCACTGTCTCAGTGATTTCTTCCATGGTTGTTCCTTGGTCTGTGTGTCTGTGTCTTAATGTGCTCCTCTTATGAGGATACCAGTCATATTGAATATGATCCTCACCATAAGATCTCAGTTTACATTAGTTGCCTCTTCAAAGGGTCTATCTCCACATACAGTGATACTCTGCAGTCCTGGAGCTTGAGACTTGGGTATACGAACTTGGAAAGAGGGACACAATTCAGCCACAACACCCTGCCAACTTCAATCAGAATTTATTTGCACAAAAATAAACTCGTGTTAAGCCATTTAACTTTCAGGGACTTTTTTCTCTTCCATCAGGTTACTGTTAATGTGACTACAGGAGTGCTCCTCTTCCTTTTCTTAGGGTTATTTCAATATTTTACTTAAAAGTAAATAGTACATGCATTTTTGTTGCAAAAAATTCTAAAAATACATAGAAATGGCATTGTTTTCTTTACAAACTTCCTCCAGAGCTCAGCCTCCTACTCAGAAGTTTCCACAAGTAACAATGTGGCCGTGCAAATTTTAAAATATGATTTTTGATTTTGGCTTTCCTAAAGATACATGTGCCATTTTATATATACACATATATGTACATACACACACGTGTGTAATGATATAATGATATACATATAGCTTTGCCACTTACCTTTGCCACTATTATAGGTTCAATTGCCTCTTCCACAAAATGCTACATTGAAATTCACATGTGGCATTGATTTCGAGATAGGATTAATTCAAAGGCAATCAAGTTAAATTGAGGTTATTAATGCTGGCCTTAATGGAAGTCACTATTGAAAGGGGATATTTCGGCGTAGAGATATGAGTAGAGAGATGTCAATGTGAGTAGACACGGAGGGAAGACAGCTAGGTACAAGGCACGGAGAGAAGCCTGGAAAACATCCCGCAATCACAGCCCTCATAAGGAATCAATCTTGTGTACACTTTGCTCTTGGGCTACCAGATCCCAAAACTGTGAGACAATGAATTTCTGTTGTTTTGTCATCCAGGTTATGGTACTTTGCTATTGCAACCCTGACATGCCGTGATACTCACTTATTAAAATGTATCCAGCATCTTTCCATGACAGCACATAGAGATCTGCTTTACTTCGGGGACTTCTCCCGAGGATGCCAATTTATTTCTGTACAATAACAATAGCATTCCCAATGTTGAGGGAGTCCTCATGTAAACTGTGGAGTTGACTTAATAAATAGGTGTCAATACAGATTCATCAGTTGTAGCAAACATGCTATAATAATACAATTTGTAAATAATAGGAGACACTGTGTGTGTGTGTTTGTGTGTGTGTGTGTGCGTGCGTGAGGCAGGGCAGGGAGGATGGTGTAGTCTGTGGGAACTCTGTAATTTTGATAAAGTTTTCTCTCTGTATTTTTGGATTAGCAATGCTCTAAAAATGAAACCTATTAGCTTTTTAAAACATGCAAATAATTTGAACAAACACTTTATCAAAGAGGATATACATATTGGAAAGAGGCATGTAATGTCATTTGTCATTAGGGAAGTGCAAACAAAAACCAGAGAAGATTCCAATACCCACTTATTACAATTACTAAAATCCAACAATCTAAAAATATCAAATGTAAGAGCGGATATGGAACAACAGGAATTCTCATTTCTTGCTGGTTGTGATGAAAAGTGATACAGGTGCACTGTTAAATCAGTATTTTCTGCACCTCTTCCTATGACATGGTGAAAGCTAAAACTGTAGGAACTGAAAGCAGAGCGTAGTTGCCAGGGCCTTTGCAGAAGTGCAGTGACTGACCTCAAATGGGATGCACGGGAGAATTTCAGGTTGATGAAACTGGTCATTATGATACTCGGGTGGTACATATGGGCCTCCATGCATTTGCCAAAATACATATAACTTCACATAATAGTTACATTTGATGTGTATTTGTGAAATTTTTTAACTTTTGTCTTACATTCAGGGATAGAAGTGCAGGTTTGTTACACAAGTAAATTATGTCATGGGAGTTTCTTGTACAGACTGTTTCATCACCCATCTATTAAGCCTAGTACCCATTTGTTATTTTTCCTGATCCTCTCCCTCCTCCCACTCTTCACCCTCTGAAAGGCCCCAGTGTGTGTTGCTCCCCTCTGTGTGTCCATGTGTTCTCCTCTCTAGGTCCCACTTATAAGTGAGAACATGTAGTATTTGGTTTTCTGTTACTGCATTAGTTTCCTAAGAATAATTGTCTCTAGCTGCAACCATGCCATGGATTGGGTTTCTTTTTTTTAAGTAGCAACAACAAAGAAGTCTTTAACCTAGTCTGGGTGGGAGATAATGTTAACATCACACACAGCAGTAGTACTGGAGATAGAAAAAGTGGAAGAATTTGGAATGGATTTTAGAGGTCGAAGGAACAAAAGTTGTTGTTGGATTAGATTTGTGATAAGATAAAGGGAGATATCAAGCACCAAAGTAAAAATTGTGCCACCTTTGATGGTAACAAATATCAAATGAAGACGTACTTTGGTTTTTCCATTTTTTGACAGCCTTCATGTGTATTTTGTAATCACTCTGACACACGCACAAATGTTTCTTATTCCTTGAAATCTGGGGACTCACCCCCATCCAACCTGGCGTCCAACAATTCTACATTCTTGGCACCTATGGTAAACCTCCACTGGCAGTGGCAGCATCTTCACGGAAGGCTGAATCTAACTGAGAAATAGGAACTGAAGGTGAGTCATTTGGGGCATGTTTGAAGAAGGGTTGTGTTCACTCCTTTAAAAGGCCTCTGACACTCCCCACTGATTCAATTCCAAGAACATTAGTCCCTCTCTCTTCTGGACAGGAGAATTATTTCCAATACCAGGAGGTAAAAGGATAGGCTGCCATTTTCTTTTTACCGTCCATAAGAAATGCTCCCTTCTTGGGACCTCAGAAGAAAAGCTCCATGAAGATAATTTCCAAGGACATGGGGGCCAGAGCTGGAATTTACCCACCAGGTCCCTCCCAGTCTGGGAGAAGAGCTTCCTTGTCTGTGGGTTTCCACCTTGAGCGCTGAAGTTTGATCCACCAATCCTGGCTATGAGCAGAGGCCCACTGCCCCTGGGACATGGAGACGAAGCTAAGGAAGGAGGTCAGCTCATGAACAGCTGAGTTGATCCTGACCATAGTGGGTGCAGAGCACCCCATTTCTCAGGGTAATCTCCGGCAAAGCCACAATCACGTTGTTTGGAATCTCAGGGCTCATGAATCCTCCTGAGAGTCCTGTCAGGAGTAAGAGCAGCTGAAAAGAAGTATGTGGAGCTGTTATCCATGTGGAGAGGCAGATAGGCCTCTATTCCCCTATCCTGTGAGCAACCTGGCACTGCCACTAAGTTAGTAAAGTGTTTGTGGACCTGGTCAGGGTGTCTGTCATCAGCACAGCAGCCTCCATCATGACTGTCTGGAATAGAACTGCTCAGGTTATGTTTCTTGAATCACCAGAGTTCCAGAGGGCAGCAGGTGAATAAGTCAAGTAAGAGGGGGAATAAATCCATCATTATCTCAGGTAGCCTTCCCCCAGCTACTATTGAGATCTGACTTCTACTCTCAAAAAGCAAAGGCTTATGAAAGCAGCTAGGCCTTCTATGGTTGAGACAAAGGGGAGTGAGGATGTGCCATTTCCTCTGTTCCTCTTTGACTCATATCATCTCGCTCCTCTTGTTACTGAAGTGACCATTGACCCCAGCCTCTTTCATTTCTTGCACCTCCAGCCTTACTGATGCTCTAACTTACTCATACTGTCATCTCACTAAAAGATAATCTATACAAAGACTTATTTATTATTCTGTGCATTTTTGTGTTTTTGAAGTTTTTATATAAACATTTTTAAAGTAGGTTTTGAATTTCCCTGTAATTGCATTTTTTGTATAATATGAAAAAGTGTTCCACTTACATTAGAGTTTTTTATGTGGATATTCAGTTGTTCCACTGATACTTATTTCAACAAGACAGTCTCCAGCTCTAAAGCTGCAACATTTTTAAATCAATTAAGCTTGCATTTATATGTGTTTTGTTGGTTTTGTTTTTCAGGAATTTCCATTCAGTTCCATTGGTCTATTTCTAATCCCTGCATCCAAATCTCAAACTCTTCATTATAATAGCTTCTTTGTAATTCTTACTATCTGTTTGATGAACTGCTCTTTTTCAAGAGTGTATTGACTATGCTTGGCTGTTTGCACGTCTTTATATTTTAGAATCAGGTGATTCATAGATACCTTCATGTCCAAAGGCATTTGTTTGTTGTGATTTGGGATTACAATTAATCTATCAATTCGGTTTTAAGGAAAATTATTGAAACTTCATTGCCATGGATTTATTTTATTTTAGTTTCCTGTGGGTCTTCATTAATATTTTTAAATAGCATATTAATGGTTTTTCTGTAATTTTTTTTTTTTTTTTGGTTAAATTTCTTAAGGTACTTAATGTTTGGAATAATAGGTTAGAGGTTATATTTTCTTTATTTTCATATGCATTGTTGCTGCAAGAAAATAAAGTTCAGTTTTTCTATGTTGATTTTATACCTTGGAAACTTATATATTTTCATCTCTTGAGAAGCTGGGCCATTCCGCTCTTGCTGGTGGTGTGCGCATTTGAGCATAGACTCTGCTGCTGCTGCCCCAGTGAAGCACTTTAGACAGCAACTCCCAGCAGAGTGTTGTGGTCGGTGGACAAGGAACACCTCGGTGTCTCTAGCAGAGCGGCTGCTTTACATCACAGGGACAGAGAACAATGATGTGGGCCTGGTACCAGTCCCCAAAGGTGGAACACACAGCCCATGAGTGCGGCCCTGAGCTTTTGCCCCCTAACATCTTCCATAAATGAAGTCACTTGACAACCCACCACTGTGAAACCCTCAAGGGCATCAAGGAGTATAAAAGAATAAAAAACCCATTCAAAGCATAGTAACTTCAAATAGCAAAGGAACATCAGCCCACACAGATAAGAAAGAACCAGCACAAGAACTCTAGCAACTCCAGAAACCAGAGCCTCTTCTTCCCTCCTCACTACCACACTAGTTCTGCAGCAATGGTTCTAAAGCAGGGTGAAATGGCTGCAACGAGAGACAGAGAGTTTAGAATCTGGATAGGGACACAGATCATCGAGATTCAGGAGAAAGTCAAAATCAAATCCAAGGAATCTGAGGAATCCAATAAAATGATAGAAAAGCTGAAAGATGAAATCACCATTTTAAGAAGGAACCAAGTGAACAGATAAGGCCAAAAAACTCACTAAAGGAATTTCATAATGCAAGTAAAAGTATTTACAACATAATAGACCCAGCAGAGGAAAAATCTCTGAGCTTGAAACCAGTTCTCCGAATCAATTCAGTCAGAAAAAAATATATAGAAAAAAGAATAAAAAATAATGCCTCAAACCTCCAAGAAATTTGAGATCATGTAGTGAGACCAGTCCTGCAACACATTGGCATCCCTAAAAGACAGGGAGAAAGAACAAGCAACTTGGAAAACAAATTTGAGGGTATCATTCACAAAAATTACTCCACCCGTGTTGGATGGTCAGCATTCAAATTCAGGAAATCTAGAGAATCTCTGTGAGATACTATACAAGACAACCATCCCCAAGTCACATAATCATCATATTCTCCAATGTCAAGATGAAAGAAAAAATACTAAAGGCAGCTAGAGAGGAGGAACAGGTCACCAACAAAAGGAACATCATCCGAGTGGACATCAAGGTGGATAAATGTCAGGTGATATTTATCCTGGTAAATATCAACACTATTCTCTGAGTAAATAATCATTTACATAGTACTTGCATATGCTTATGGGTTACATGAAGTATTTCGATGTAGGCTTGCTATGTGTAATAATCACATCAGGGAAATGAGTTATCCACAAGCATAGACATTTATCCTTTGTGTTACAAACAATCCAATTAGACTCTTTTAGTTATTTCAAAAAGTACAATTAAATCATTTTGACTATGGTTACCCTGTTGTGATAGCAAATACTAGGTCTTATTGATTCTCTCTAACAGTTTTTTGTAAACATTAGCCATCGTCACTTCTCCCCCAGCACCCCTCTACATTTCTCAGCCTCAGGTAACCATCCTTCTACACTCTGTCTCCATGAATTCCATTGTTTTGATTTTTAGCTTCCACAAGTAAGCAAGAACAGGTGAAGTTTGTCTTTCTGTGCCTGACTTATTTCACTTATCATAATGACCTCCAGTGCCATCCATGTTGATGCAAAAGACAGGGTCTCAATGTTTTTTTGTGGCTGAATAGTACTCCATTGTGTATACGTAAAACAATTTCTTCATCCATTCATCTGCTGATGGTCAGTTTGGTTGCTTCCTAATCTTGGCTGTTGTTAATCGTGCTGCAGCAAACATGCTTGTGCAGGCATCTCTTCAGTGTACTGATTTCCTTCATCTTGGGTAAATACTGAGGAGTGGGGTTACTGGATAGTATGGTAGTTTTGTTTTCATTTTTGGAATAGTCTCCAGGCTGTTCTCCATAGCGCTTTTTTACCGATGTGCATTCCCACCAACAGTATAAACAAACTGTGATACACCTATACAATGGATTACTATGTAGCCATAAAAAGAAAAGGTCTAGGCCGGGCGCGGTGGCTCAAGCCTGTAATCCCAGCACTTTGGGAGGCCGAGACGGGCGGATCATGAGGTCAGGAGATCGAGACCATCCTGGCTAACACGGTGAAACCCCGTCTCTACTAAAAATACAAAAAACTAGCCGGGCGAGGTGGCGGGCGCCTGTAGTCCCAGCTACTCCGGAGGCTGAGGCAGGAGAATGGCGAGAACCCGGGAGGCGGAGCTTGCAGTGAGCCGAGATCCGGCCACTGCACTCCAGTCCGGGCTACAGAGCAAGACTCCGTCTCAAAAAAAAAAGAAAAGGTCTACCAGCCACGGAAAGACAGGGATGAACATAGAAAGCATGTTGCTAAGGGAAAGAAGTTAATCTGATACCTTGGTTATAAATTACTCTTATTTCAGTTATCTAAGCTATGGTGTCCTTTTTCTGTTAAGATTCCTGGCCGAGTGCGGTGGCTCATGCCTGTAATCCCAGAACTTTGCGAGGCTGAGGTGGGTGGATCACCAGAGGTCAGGAGTTCAAGACCAGCCTGTTCAACATGGTGAAACTCGTCTCTACCAAAAATATTAAAAAAAAAAAAAAATCAGTCAGGCATGGTGGCACGCACCTGTAATTGCAGCTACTCAGGAAGCTGAGGCACAAGAACCTCTTGAACCCGGGAAGCGCAGGTTGTAGTGAGCATAAGACTCCTTCTCAAAAAAAAAAAAAAAATTCTGCATGACAAGATTGGATTGATCCAATAACGTCAATTATATTTGATACAATCTCATTCTCACCTTGGCTTTTTGGTTTGTGCACCTCCTCGATCAAAATACATAGGTTGAAACCTAATATTCACATTTGGCATTTTCATTATGGCAGCCCAAACTGACTACCACACTCCTCTACATTCTCTGACTCTCTTTCTGCTACTCTCACTGGAAATTGGGCTTCTAGTACATTCTACTATGCCATCCACCTCCTTTGAATTGGTCTGCCTCCCTGGCAAAATAGTGAGAGGATATAAAGAGAAAAATAACAGAGAAATTTTCTCCCACACTTTTTGGAACAAAGGTCTTCTGTCAGAGGCAAGGATGTTCCCCACTCAGAGTTTTAGATGCCTGACCAGCTGGTGCTCGTACTCTCATTGGAAGATTACGCCTTCAGGAATGGGGCTGGCTTGCCTGGAGGCCGACCTTGAAGAAGAAAGGAATTTCTCATGTTCTCTTTGTCTTTTAGGAATCTCCTATCCTATTTCTTCAAATACAAAGGTTTTTCTAGAAAAAATGAAAACATAAATTGCCTTAAAATACTTTCTGTCTCTGTATCATGTGCAATTCTTCAATTTTATATGCCTTTAAGTCCAGGCTAGAAGACAGAGAAGGAAAAATGAAGTAAAGGAAACTAACTACCCTATCAAAATATTAGTTTGAATTCAGGTTTTCTTCCCTAATTCTCCTGCTTCTATTTACTATTTTTATCTAAAGCTTTTGCTTTAGGATAGTTTTAGATTTATAGAAAATTTACAAAGATAATACAGAGTTTCCATATACATGGACCCAGTTCCCCATGTTGTTAACACCTCTATTAGTATGACACATTTTTTTATAATTAACAACCCAATATTGACACATTACTATTAAGTCAATTTCATATTTTATTCAATTGTTTTTTAGTTTTTGTCTAATATGATTCTCTGTTCAAGGATCTAATCCGGAATCACATTGTCCATTTAATTTTCATGTCTCTTTATTTTTAACTGGTCTGTGACCATTTCTCAGACTTACTTTGGTTTATGAACTTGATAGTTTTCAGAAGTACACTGAGTATTTTGTACAATGCCTCTCAATTTTAATTTGTCTGATTGCTTTATGATTAGACTGAAATTATTGGTTTTGGGAAGCAAGACTAGAGGATTTAATTGCCATTCTTATAACACGATTTCAAGAGTTGAAATTAACTTTGACCACCTGAATAAATGTAGGGTTTGTTAGGTTTCTCCATTGAAGAAGCATTCCTATACACCAACAATAGACAAGTAGAGAGCCAAATCATGAATGAACTCCTATCCACAATTCCTACAAAGAGAATAAAATACCTAGGAGTACAACTTACAAGGTATGTGAAGGACCTGTTCAAGGATAACTACAGAGCACTCTTATAATAACTAACCTGCTTCATGACAGTCCATTAATCCATGAATAAATAAATCCATCCTCACCCAACTACCTCTTAGAGACCCTAGCTCTTGACACTCATACATTGAGGATTAAGTTTCAATATGAGTTTCAGAGGGTACAAACATTCAAATCATGGCATTCTACCCCTAACCTTCCAAAATTCATTTCCTTCTCACATACACATGCATTCATTCCATCCTCATAGTCCCAACGTCTTAACATGTTCCAGTACAAATTTAAAAGTCCAAAGTAGAAAGATGAAACTGGATCCTTTCCTTACTCCTTATACAAAAATTAATTCAAGATGGATTAGAGACTTAAATGTTAGACCTAATACCATAAAAACCCTAGAGGAAAACCTAGGTAGTACCATTCAGGACATAGGCATGGGCAAAGACTTCATGTCTAAAACACCAAAAGCAACGGCAGCAAAAGCCAAAATTGACAAATGGGATCTCATTAAACTAAAGAGCTTCTGCACAGCAAAAGAAACTACCATCAGAGTGAATAGGCAACCTACAGAATGGGAGAAAATTTTTGCAATCTACTCATCTGACAAAGGGCTAATATCCAGAACCTACAAAGAACTCAAACAAATTTACAAGAAAAAAACAAACAACCCCATCAAAAAGTGGGCAAAGGATATGAACAGACATTTCTCAAAAGAAGACATTCATACAGCCAACAGACACATGAAAAAATGCTCATCATCACTGGCCATCAGAGAAATGCAAATCAAAACCACAATGAGATACCATCTCACACCAGTTAGAATGGCAATCATTAAAAAGTCAGGAAACAACAGGTGCTGGAGAGGATGTGGAGAAATAGGAACACTTTTACACTGTTGGTGGGATTGTAAATTAGTTCAACCATTATGGAAAACAGTATGGCGATTCCTCAAGGAGCTAGAACTAGATGTACCATATGACCCAGCCATCCCATTACTGGGTATATACCCAAAGGATTATAAATCATGCTGCTATAAAGACACATGCACACGTATGTTTATTGCAGCACTATTCACAATAGCAAAGACTTGGAATCAACCCAAATGTCCATCAGTGACAGATTGGATTAAGAAAATGTGGCACATATACACCATGGAATACTATGCCGCCATAAAAAAGGATGAGTTTGTGTCCTTTGTAGGGACATGGATGCAGCTGGAAACCATCATTCTTAGCAAACTACCACAAGAACAGAAAACCAAGCACCACATGTTCTCACTCATAGTTGGGAACTGAACAATGAGATCACTTGGACTCGGGAAGGGGAACATCACACACAGGGGCCTATCATGGGGAGGGGGGAGGGATTGCATTGGGAGTTATACCTGATGTAAATGACGAGTTGATGGGTGCTGACGAGTTGATGGGTGCAGCACACCAACATGGCACATGTATACATATGTAACAAACCTGCACGTTATGCACATGTACCCTAGAACTTAAAGTATAAAAAAAAAAAAAAAAGTACAAAGTTGCCTGGGTGCAGTGGCTCACCCTGTAATCCCGGCACTTTGGGAGGCCAAAGCGGGTGCATCATGAGGTCAAGTGATAGAGACCATTCTTGCCAACATGGTGAAACCCCGTCCTACTAAAAATACAAAAATTAGCTGGGTGTGGTGGCGAGTACCTGTAGTTCCAGCTTCTAGTGAGGCTGAGGCAGGATAATCGCTTGAACCCAGGAGGCAGAGGTTGCAGTGAGTCGAGATTGAGCCACTGCACTCCAGCCTGGCGACAGAGCAAGACTGTCAAAACAAACAAACAAAAAAAACCCAAAAAAACAAAGTCCAAACTCATCTGTAAGCCTGCAAAATCAAAACAAGTTATCTACTTTCAAGATACAATAGTGAGAAAAGTATCGAGTACACATTCTCAAAGAGAGAAATAAACCAGAAGAAATGAGTAACAGGCTCCAAGCAAATTTGAAACCCAACAGAGCAGTTATTAAATTTTAAAGCTGGAGGCTAATCACTTTTAACTTCATATCTGGTATTCCACACACCCTGGGGTAAGGAGTGTGTCCCCAAGATGTCAGGCAACCTCACTGCTGTGACTTTGCTGGGTTCAGCTCACGTGGATGCTCTTACAGGTTGGAGTTGCCCATTGGTGCCTGCAGCTCTTCCACGTGCATGTTGCAGGCTGTCAGTGGCTCTACAGTTTGATAAGAATGTGAATTAGTCCAGTCACTGTGGAAAGTGGTCTGGAGATTTCTCAAAGAACTCAAAACAGAGCTACCAGTCGACCCAGTAATTCCATTAGTAGATATATACCTAAAGGAAAAGAAATCATTTTCCTTTGAATAAATCACCAGAATCTTTGTGGTGATGGAACTATTCTGTACCCCGACTCTATCAATGTTAATATCCTGCTTGTGACATGGTATTATGGTTTTGCAACATGTTACTAGTGAATACAAGTAGATATGCTCAATCTCTATAGTTTGTTTATAAATGTAATGATATTTAGTTGCAGAGTCTTCTGTATCTATCTTTCAGTTATCATCCTGGGTTTGTTGTCTTATTATTAAGAAATCATCCTCCCTTCAATTCTACATATGGTTTCCTGGGTTTTCTTCTAAGAATCTATTAGTACAGTTGTAATTCATTTGGGAGAATGACTTAATATATGAATCCGATTTGTTTGTCCACATGGATATCAAGTAGAACAAGTCCCATTTATTGAAGTAGTAATCTTCTATGCTTTGCTATCCTTTTTATGTTACATTTTCGTTAACTGATCTTGAGCATTCATTTTTTCAAATAATCATTTAAACCATCTCTTCTTACTGAAAGTTTTTAGTTGGCTTATCAGTCGATTGCTGAATGTCAAACGATTGACCTCAAAGATATGAATACTACTTTGTAACATGTTATGCCTATTTGTCAAGTTTAATTCTCCCATCAAAAAAGAAAACTTAAAGAAAAAGAATGTTTTTGATGACATGACATTCCATATTCAACTAATGTATTTTAATCGATTTTCTAATGTCAAAATGTATGTTCTCAATCTTTTCTTGTTTTTTTCCTCTACCGAAAACTGGAAAAGTTCCTCATTATGAGCTCAAATCCAGACTCTGTTCTAGCACTGAAAATTTTATCATCAAGCTGTGTCAAACTTGTCACTTAGACCTTTCAGAGTCTCAGCAATAATTCTTGCTTTTACAACCCCATTCCTCACCATTCCCGGCGCACACCTATTCCCTCTTAAGTAATCCAGTCGTGAACAGAGCTTTTGGCACATCCTTACTCACAACTTGGCCCACCTTGAGGCCAGATTCCTTGTCAATTTCCATCAGGCCAAGATCCTCAAGGGTTGGAAGTTTGTATTTTCTATCATTTATCTCCAACCCTGTACAGTGTTCTTGAAACAGGCATTTGATGGATGAAGTATTCTATTATCAAAAATTTTCTTTTGAGTTGAAAAGCAAATATGACTGTATATACTCCCTCATTTTGCTGATTGAGAAACAAAGACCAGAGTGGTGGTGTGAATGTTTAAGTTTGCTTAGATGCACAGAGCCTAAATTAAGATCTAATTCTGCTGGACTGCCAGTGCAATGTACTTTAGAGGACTTCAGGCCACAGTTATCCATCAATGTTTTGCTGAATCACCCTCCATCTCTTTCTCTTCTACCCTCTTCGCTCTATAATCATATGCCTTTTTCAGATTTTAAATTTTTATTTTTATTTCCATTTTTTGTAGGTGCATATATGTGTATACATTACTGGATTGCATCGGATATTTTGATATAGGCATGTAATGCATAATAATCACATAAAAATAAATGAGGTAACCATCACCTTAAGCATCTTCTTACATTTGTATATATTTTAAATTCTCTGTGGACTTTCTCCTGCACCATAACCTCTTAACAATTATTGTAACCTTTAACAGTATTGTATAATTATTTCCAAAGCATATTTAAAAGCAGGTACATATTCTCTCCATGGCTGTGCTTTGAGATAATAATATCGGAGATGAAATTCTCTTAGCTGAGAAAAGGAAAGGCTGTGATATGACATTCCATCAAAAAATTGCAAACAAATTTTTCTTTTAAAATATTTCATTTTAAAAATGTTTTTGATTACTGTACTTCTTAAGTGTGAAAACTTGTCTCCTGGACCCATTTTTCTCAGAAGAAAATGAATTGCAATCAATATTTGAGATATTTCAGGCTCCTGAGAACTATGTCTCCTATTTGGGAAACAGGAGCCAGGATTGGAGACATTAAATCACCGAGCTATTCAGTTTCCTTGCAATGCTTCTAAACCATCTAAGCTTTAAAAACTTCTTTCAAGGTATCTGCTTTTCCCCTATTCAATTATAATTAGGGTTGATTGACTGCCAGAGATTAAAGGAGCCTTAACTTTTCTGTAATTCTCAAAAGTGTTACAAGCATTAGAAGGTGAAGCCATCCCTTGGTTGGCAATAACACACTTACAGATGATCTGAAAGAGACGAATGAGTGGACTGCTTTAAATTAAATGAAAATACTTAATACCTGTGAGGCTATCATCAAAATAAATTGGCCATTTTACTCAGTAGTGCTAATCACAGAGGTTTCATTAGTTTAAAACAAAACAAAACAAAACAAAACAAAAAACAAAAAAAAGATTTCATTGGTGACCTGGATATACATGTTTTTCAGCATGCCATATTTATATCCACACATAATTTTTCCTCAAAAAGAAAAGCTTGCTTTGCTATATGTACATTTTTTACATATGAATGTTGATTTCTGCTTCAGAGAATGCAGCTTTTTGACAGTAGCCTCTTCATAAATGTCCATGGTAGCAATAGCATTTATTGAAGAGACTTTAGGATTTATAGGACAACCCTACAATATCTGTTTTCCTGTGCCTTCTGTGATGACTTCTCAATGCTCTTTTGCTAGATTAATGGTCATATGGCCTCGTGAACGTGTTGATTTTGTATTATTTTGTGAATTACTTTGCATTCCATTATGCCATATCGTTTTGACTCGTTTTTAACCTCGTTTTTCTTCAATGGAGTTCTTCAAATTATATGACATATGGCTCAACCAAAATGCCAAAAAATATTATAAATCAAATTACATGGATATTAAGCATTTTGTGGTGAAACAAGACTTACTGTAATTCCTCATCTATGAGCTCCGTATGTGTCAATTCATCACTATAGCAGTCTTGTCAGTTTTTACCTTGGTAAATAATTATTCCCACATCTAGTCTTCTAGGGGGCTTGGCAGGGTATCTTGCCAGCTGGTCCACATTAATAAATACACAAACTGCTTGTGAACTGTGGCTATGCTGCATTTTTGGCTGAGTGATATCACACTTACGTGCAGGGTGATTATACTGTTCGAAGCTCCATTTTCACATGAAGGCATTTTCTTCACACTTTGTAGAAAACTGTTTTTAGTTTGTCAGGAAAGGCTAGCAGATTGCCAGCCTAACAAGTGAGGAAAGGTTGGTTATTTGTTTATGTCTGGGGCCACACTAATATTAAATAGATGGCTTGTCAGAATCATCATGTTTGCGTTATTTTGCAGCTTGTGACTATATTTATGGGCATGCAACGATCAAAATCTCATGACCAGATGCCAGTAAGGAAGCCATTGTATTCCTTTCCCTGGGAAAATGTTTTCTGTGTCTACACATCCAATAAGGTCATGTTGATATGGTTTGGCTCTGTCCCCACCCAAATCTCACCTTGAAGTGTAATAATCTCCACATGTCAAGGGTGGGCCCAGGTGGAAATAACTGAATCATGGTGGCGATTTTCCCCATACTGTTCTCCTGGTAGTGAATAAGTCTCACTAGATCTGTTGGTTTTGTAAATGGGAGTCCCTTTGCTCTTCATTCATTTTCCGTCATGACTGTGAGGCCTCCCAAGCCATATGGAACCGTGAGTCCATTAAACCTCTTTCCTTTATAAATTACCCAGTCTCAGGTATATGTTTATTAGCAGTGTGAAAACACACTAACACACATGTCAAAACAAAAATCAGTGTTGTTATTCTCCACAACCCTGTGTATCACCTAAGTATGGCTTCTTTTGATATTAAAAGAAAGCTCTTTTCTAGAAAAGGTATGAACATATGACTACATAATACTGTGATGCTTTAATGTGTGTGCATGCAAACACATACATACATTTGTGTTTATTTCCAAAGGAAGAAATGGACTCTAGTTATGTACATTTGTTTTTAAAATGTACATCTGATTGTATGATTTCTTGAGCGGGTGTCTTATAAACATCCATTAAAAAACCAAAAAGCCATAATGACCTTACCTTTTGTGAATACAACATAACCATAAGGTTTCTTGCTATCTAGACACATGCTGTTGCCATCTCATTTCTGTGTCCGTTTTGTGTAGGCAAGGCATACAAACAAACACTAACAATTGTCTCTCACAGATGCTGGTCCTTCATTCATATCACCTTTCATTTGAATTTTTAAAAAATAAGGCTGACTGTGCTGATTCTGCATAATACATTGGAGCCTTCTGAAGAGTTACAATACAGGTATGCATTCTTTCTTCTCTTTCTGAGAGTGTTCTCCGACCACCCTGGACAGGGGCAGACTGGAAGTGCTATGTCAGTATCATCCCAGGAGCTACCCTCAACAAATGAGGAACAGAAATCATTGAATAAATATCCCAGCTTCCTCACTTCTTGGTAGAATAATTCTGAGACATGATCCACACAGCCCTTCAGAGGATTACCGACAGGATGGAGTCCCACTTGCCCACAGTGGTAACCTCGTCATCAACATAGATGTTATTGACTCTCCTCCCTTCTCTTTCTCCTTTCCTCACTGTCTCCAGTGCTTTCTGTGATGACTTCCCAAATAAGCAACTTACAGTTAAATCTTTGCTTCAGAGTTGACTTTTGTAGGAACCCAAATTAAGACATTGACTTTAGCCAATAAAATAATGAAGACAAATACCTAGCAAAAAATTCTTATTCTAGATCCCTAAGGTGTAGTATTTTCATTTTATTGCATTCACCAATGTTAGCTAAATAATGCCCCTCTCATTTGAATAATTAAAAAATAAAGCTGACTGTACTGCTTGTGCATAATCATTTACTAATTTCTTTTTGGAGATTTATCCTATTAATTTTATTTAAGCTACCATCTCTGTGCAGTTAACTCCCAAGTTTACAGTTCCATTAAACCTTCTCCTATTTTCCATTCTCCACTTGTCCTTGGTCTATGTTTACTGGGATCACATTTTTGACTGAAAACTCAAATATTTCTAAGGTTTAATTATTCATCCCTTTTCCCTTTCTCCAAACTAGCTATCCTTTCTAACTCACCAGCGGTTCCTTACCTCCAATCTTCTATCATCTGCTGTCAACTCTACTTTATCTGTCCTATCCAGTCAACAATCAAGCGCATATCACTTCATAATACCTTGCATGACTGTCTTTATATTTTCCTGTTACTCACTTAGTTCCAGCTTAGGTTCAGACTATGATAATAACTTCATAACTGTTTTTTTCTACCAATTTCCTGGCCTAAATACTTCTTATTTACCAATATGATTTCATCTTCCTAAAACTGCCCACTGTACATGGAATGAAGTCCAGACTTCTTAGAAAGACATTCAAATGCCTCCAGAAACTAAATTGTCTGCTTGAGTTCCCAGTATTTTCCCACTTGAACATTGCATTCTAGCCAGCAAGGTTTATTTACTCTATCCTTGATACATGTGATACTTTCCATCTTTAACAATTTCCTCTAACTTTGTGGTCTGATGGCTGTTTATTCATATCTGAATCTTTCTCTAATTCTAACAAAGATTCCTAGAAGGTTATTTCTAGAAAATTCCAATCACTTCATTTACAAGTGGGTAAAACCAGGCCTGGAGAAGTACTGTGATTTGCTTAAAGTCATGGATATTAAGTAACAGATGTCAGAGAGAGTAGAACAAAGTTTTCAAGGGAGTATTGTATTAATTATTCCAAGCCATCTCCTTCTGACTTCCCAGGGCAATGATTTTCCATATGATTTGTGTTACAATTAATAGTACACCTCAAGCTCACTATTGCTTTAATTATTTGAAATGTAGACCAAAACTATTATTTCAATTTAATATAATTTTCTCCCAAGGTTGATTCAAAGCTCTTGAAGAACGGGGATCATATATTTTACTTCTTTATAGAGTTCAAATAATGGTAATGAGGTAATGATTATGGAATACTAACAATATTTTTGAGTATATATTATGTGTCAGACACTGTGACAAAGTCATTTTATATACAATTCCACTTAAGTTTCATAATAACTTTATGTGGCAATGCTATTATCATTGCCTTTGTATGTAAAACAATGAATCGCAAAAAAGTTAAATAACTTCAAGGTCACAAAGCTAGTAATTATCATGGACAGCCTTTAATATTATGCATGTATAAATAAAATTCCTGAAATACTTCTTTAACTTGCAAAAACAATTCGATAATTTGGAATTTTTGGCTATTGAATAATCGTAGTTTCTTCACTGCTTCTCATTTTGTTCACAATGTAAAATTTATGTAGTGTTCACTACATTTATTGCTTTACTTTGACAATTCTATAATCCTTAGTTTAGCGTGTAGTCACAATTCCCCAACAAAACCAACATGAAAGAGAGAGTTCTCACCAAGGATGACCTACCAAGGTCACGTTTACTGAAGTTCCTGCTTCTGGAAATCAGGAGAATATGGTGCTCTGGGGTGGACAATAAATTTTTTTTCTGCTTATGGAAATGTTTCTCTAGCCTTTTTTTAATCTTGTGGATATATAGTAGATGTATATATTTCTGGGTTACATGAAATATTTTGATGCAGGCATGCAATGCATAAAAGTCATATCGGGGCAAATGGGGTATCTATCACCTCAAGCATTCACCCTTTGTGTTTCAGATAATCCAATTATACCCCTTTAGTTATTTTTAAATGTACGATTAAATCATTTTTTACTATAGTTACCCTATTGTGCTAGCAAATACTAGGTTGAATTCATTATTCTAACTATACTTCTGTACCCATTAACCATGCCCACTCCTGCTGTCCCCATTACCCTTTCCAGCCTCTGGTAATCACTCTTCTACTCTCTATCTGCATGAGATCAATTGTTTTAATTTTAGCTTCCACAGATTGGTGAGAACACGTGATTTTTTTTTTTCTGTGCTTGGCTTATTTCACTTAACATAATGACCTCCAGTTCCATCCATGTTGTTGCAAATGACAGGATCTCATTCATTTTTATGGGTGAATAGCACTCCATTGTGTATATATGCTACATTGTCTTTATCTATTCATTTGGTTGATGGACACTTAGATTGCTTCCAAATCTTGGCTGTTGTGAACAGTGCTGCAACAAACATGGGAGTGCAGCTATTTCCTTGATGTACTGATTTTCTTTCTTTTGGGAATATACCTAGAAGTGGTATTGCTGGATCCTATGATAGCTCTATTTTCAGTTTTTGGGGAAACTCCAAATTTGTCTTCATAGTGGTTGTACTAATTTACATTCCCACCAACAGTGTGCGAGGGCTCTCTTTCTGTCCACATTCTTGCTAGCATTTGCTAGTGCCTGTCTTTTGGTTACAAGCCATTTTAAACGCAGGGACGTGATATCTAATTGTAGGTTTGATTTGCATTTCTGTGATAATCAGTGTTTTTGAGCACCTTGTCATATACCTGTTTGCCATTTGTATGTCTTAAGAACTGCCTATTCAAATCTTCTGCCCATTTTTTACTGGATTATTAGATTTTTTTTTTTCCTATAGAGGTGTTTGAGCTCCTTTCATATTCTGGTTATTAATCCCTTGTCACATATGTAGTTTGCAAATATTTTCTCCCATTCTGTGGATTGTCTCTTTGGTGATTGGTTCCTTTGCTATGCGGAACCTTTTTGACTTGATAAGATCCCATTTGTCCATTTTCGCTTTGGTTACCTGTGCAGGTGGGGCATTATACAAGAAGTCTTTGCCCAGCCAAATGTCCTGGAGAGTTTCCCACAATGTTTTCTTTAAGTACTTTCACAGTTTGAGGTCTTAGATTTAAGTATTTAATCCATTTGTATTTCACTTATATGTGGCAAGAGATAGGGTTCTAATTTCATTCTTCTGCATATGAATATCCAGTTTTCTCAGCACAATTTATTGAGGACACTGCCCTTTCCCCAATGTATGTTCTTGGAATCATTGTTAAAAATGAGTTCACTGTAGGTGTGTGGATTTGTTTCTGGGTTCTTTATTCTGTTCCATTGATCTTTGTTTCTCTTTTAATGCCAGAACCATATTATTTTGGTTATTATACTATAGCTCTGTAGCATAATTGGAAGTCAGGTAATGGGATTCCTCCAGATTTGTTCTTTCTTGGATTGCTTTGGCTATTCTGAATCTTGTGGGGTTTCCTATCAATTTTATGATACTTTTTTCTATTTCTTTGAAGAATGTCACTGGTATTTTGAGAGACAGTGCATTGAATCTGTGGATTGCTTTGGGTAGTATGGACATTTTAACAATATTTATTCTTTCAATCCACGAATATGGAATACCTTTCCATTTTTTGTCCTCTTTGATTCCTTTCATCAATGTTTTATAGTTTTCATTTTTCAGGTCTTTTACTTCTTTGTTTAATTCCTAGGTATTTAATTTTACGTGTGGCTATTGTAAATGGGATTACTTTTTAATTTTTTTTACATTGTTCACTGTTGGCATATAGAAATGCTACTGAATTTTGTATGCTGATTTTGTATCCTGCAACTTTACAGAATTTATTAGTTCTAAAAGTTTTTTAATGGAGTCGTCAGGATTTTTTTTCAAATATAAGATGATATCATCCTCAAAGAAGGATAATTTCACTTCTTTCTTTCCAGCTTGGGTGCCATTTATTTCTTTGTCTTGTCTGATTGCTCTAGATAGGACTTCCAGTACCATGTTAAATAACGTGGTGAAAGTGGGCAACCTTGCATTCCAGATCTTAGAAGAAAGGCTTTCAGCTTTCCCCCCACTCAATATGATACAAGCTGTGGGTCTGTATCATATGGCTTTTATTATGCTGAGGTATGTTACTACTATAGCAAGTTTTTTGAGGGTTTTCATCAACAAGTGATGTTGAATTTTATGAAGTGTTTTTACAGCATCATTTGAAATGATCGTATTTATTTTTTCCCTTCATTCTGTGATTTGATGTATCACATTGATTGATTTGCATATGTAAAACCATCCTTGCATCCCTGGGATAAATCCCACTTGGTCATGATGAATGATCTTTTTATTGTGCTGTTGAATTTGGTTTTCTAGTATTTTGTTGAGGATTTTTGGATCAATATCCATTGGTTATATTTGCCTATAGTTCTCCTTTTTCGATGTGTCTTTTACTGGTTTTCATATCATGTTAATACTAGCCTTGTAGATTCAGTTTGGAGGTGTTCTCTCCTTCTTTAGTTTTCTGAATAGTGTGAATATGATTGGTATTAGTTCTTCTTTAAATGTTTGGTGCAATTCAGCAGTGAATCTCTTGAGTTCCAGTATTTTCTTTGTGGTGGGACTTTTTATTGAAGTTTCAATCGCGTTACTTGTTATTGGTCTGTTCTGGTTTTAGATTTCTTCATGGTTCAATCTTCGTAGGTTGTATGTATCTAGAAAGGTGTCCATTTCTTCTAGATTTTTCAATGTATTGGCATATAGTTTCTCACACCAGCCACTAACAATCTTTTACATTTCTGAAGTATTAGTTTTAATATTTTCTTTTTCATCTCTGGTTTTATTTACTTGGAACTCTCTTTTTTTTCTTAATCTGGCTAAAGGTTTATCAATTTTGTTCATCTTTTCAAAAAATGTCTTTTTGTTTTATTGATCTTTTGTATTTCGTTGTTTCAATTTCACTTATCTCTGCTCTAGTTTTTATTATTCATTTTCTTCTACTAATTTTAGGTTTTGTTTGATTTTGATTGTCTTAGTTCTTTTAGATACATCATTAGATTATTTATTTGAAGTTTTTCTTTTTCTGATATAGGCACGTATACCTGTAAACTTCCTTCTTAGTACTACTTTTGCTGTATCTCATAGGTTTTGGTATGTTGTGTTTCCATTACCACTTGTTTCAAGGATTTTTTCTAATTTCCTTTTTAATTTTTTAATTGACCTTCTGGCCATTCAGGAACATAATGTTTAATTTCCATGTATTTGTATATTTTCCAAAATTCTTCTTGTTGTTGATTTCTAGTTTTAATCCATTTGTGGTCATGGAAGATGCTTGATATTGTTTTAATTTTTTGAGTGTTTTTGGGACCTAACATACGGTTTATCCTTGAGAATGATCCATGTACTGAGGAAAATAACGTGTGTCCTGTAGCTGTTGGAAAAAAAAGGTTCTGTAAATATCTATTAGGTCCATTTGTTCTATAGTGCAGAAAAAGTTCCATGTTTCTTTGTTTATTTTCTGTCTGGAATATCTGCCCAGTGCTGAAAGC
The DNA here is from genome assembly GCF_047675955.1 of Chlorocebus sabaeus. NCBI lineage: Eukaryota > Metazoa > Chordata > Mammalia > Primates > Cercopithecidae > Chlorocebus > Chlorocebus sabaeus. The sequence continues at coordinate 14,064,999 of NC_132933.1, read as the reverse complement.
GGGGTGTTGAAGTATTCAGCTATTATTGTATTAGCGTCTATCTCTCTCTTTAGCTGTAATATTATTTCCTTTATATATCTGGGTGCTTCAGTGTTGGGTGAATGCATACATACTTACATATAATTGTTATATCCTTTTAAGGAATTGACCCCTTTATCATTACAGGGTGACTTTGTCTTTTCTTATAGTTTTTGTCTTGAAATCTGCTGTATCTGATATAAGCACAGCTACTCCTGCTCTTTTTTGGTTTCCATTGGCGTGGAATATCTTTTTTCATTCCTTTATTTTTAGCCTATGTGTGTCTTTATAGGTGAAGTGTGTTTCTTATAGGCAATAGACCATTATATCATGTTTTAACGTTATTGTATTATTGATTAGTAAGGACTTACTCATGCCTTTTTCTTATGTGTTTTCTGGTTGATTTTTGGTATTCTCTCTCTTTTTTCCTTTTTTCCTGACTTCATTTTAGTGAAGGTGATTTTCTCTGGTGATACAATTTAATTTCTTGCTTTGGATTTTTTTGTATATCCATTTTTTTTTTATTTGATGTTACCATGAGGCTTGTAAATACTATCTTATAACCTATTATTTTAAGCTTTTAACAAGTCAACACTGCTTTCATAAACAAATTAAAAGAAAACTAATACAAATTGTACATCTTAACTTTAACTTCTTGCTTTTTAACGTTCTGTAATTTCTATTTATTTCTTATCTTACAGTGTTTGTCTACAAAAGTTATTATAATTACTATTTTGATTGGTTAATCTTTCTATTTAAGACAAGAGTAGTTTACATATCATAGTTACAGTTTTATAGTGTACTGTGTTTGTTCTGTGTGCTTACTGAAAGCAGTGAATTTTGTACCTTCAGATAATTTCTTATTGCTCATTAATTTCCTTTTCTTTCTGATTGAAGTACTCCCTTTAACATTTCTTGTAAGGCCTGTCTGGTGTTGATGAGATCCTTCGGCTTTTGTTTGTCTGGAAAAGTCTTCATTTCTCCTTCATATTTGAAGATTATTTTTTGCTGGATATACAAAAAATTAAAAGTTTTTTCTTCAGCAATTTAAATATGTAAAAGTTTTTACATAATTAAATATGTAATATTAAATATGTGTAAACGTTTTTTTCTTCAGCAATTTAAATATGTCATGCCACTCTCTCCTGGCCTATAAAGTTTCCACTAAAAAGTTTGCTGCGGACATATTGGAGCTTCATTGTGGGTTACATGTTTCCTTTTTCCTGCTATTTTTAGGATCTTTTTTTTGTCCTTTGGGAATTTGATTATTTAATGTATTGAGGTAGTCTTTAGGTTAAATCTGCTGGGTTTTCTATATCCTTCTTGTCCTTGGATATTAATATCTTTCTCTAGGTTTGAGGAGTTGTTATTATCCCTTTGTGTAAACTTTATACTCCTATCTCTTTCTCTACTCCCTCTTTAAGGCCAGTATGTCATAGATTTTCCTGTTTGAGGCTGTTTGCTTTATCTTGCAGGTGTGCCTTATTCTTTTTTGTTCCTTTTTGCCTCTTCTGACTATGTATTTTTAAATAGCTTGCCTTCAAGCTCACTAATTCTTTCTTCTGCTTGATCAAATCTGTTATAAAGAGACTCTGATGCATTCTTCAGTATGTCAGTTGCATTTTTCAACTGCAGAATTTCAGCTTGATTCTTTTAAATTGTTTTAATCTCTGTTAAATTTATCTGATAGAATTCTGAATTCCTTCTCTGTGTTATCTTGAATTTCTTTTAGCTTCCTCAACGCAGCTATTGTGAAATCTCTGTCTGAAAGGTATATCTCTATTTTTCCATGGTTGTTCTCTGAGGCCTTATTTAGTTAATTTGGTTAGGTCATGTTTTTCCGGATGGTGTTGATGCCTGCAGATGTTTGTTGCTTCCTAGACATTGAAAAGTAAGGTATTTATTGTAATCTTCGTAGTCTGTGCTTATTCATATCCATCTTCCTTGGGAAAGTTTTCCAGGTATTTGAAATAACCTAGGTGCTGTGATCTAAGCAATCCAGGTATTGGAAATAACCTAGGTGCTGTGATCTAAGCAATGTCTTCATTAGGGGGACACCCCAATTACAGTAAAGCTCTGACTCTTGCAGACCCATACAGGTACCATCTTAGTGGTCTTCTTTGAGATCCAGAAGAATTTTTTGGATTATAAGGCAGAAACTCTTGTTCATTTCCCTTACTTTCTCCAAGGCAATTGGAGTCCCTTTCTCTTGCTGAGCCGCTTGAAGTTGTGGGTAGGGAAAGTCTTTGACACTAGCATCCCTGTGGCCACCACCACTGAGAACGCACTGGGTGAGACCTGAAGTCAGCAGAGCACTGGGTCTCACTCAACGTTCACTGTAATCATTGCCTGGCTACCATTTGTGTTCACCGAAGGCCCTAAGGCTGTAAAATCAGCAGGCAGGGAAGCCAGACAGGTTATTGTTCTTCCTTTCAGTGAGACAAGCTCTCCTAAGCCCCAGGCAGTTTCAGAGATGCTGTTCTGGAGCTAAGAACTGAAGTTAGTAACCTTAGATTTCTACCTGGTGTTTCATTGCCCTGTGGCTGAGCTGGCACTCAAACCATGAGACACTCCTGCATATTCTCCCTTTCCTTTCCACATGCAAAGGAGTCTCACCTCATGTCCAGCACCACCACGGACCCAGCACCACCACGGACCCATGGGGAGTACTGCCAGGCCTCTATCAATGTTCACTTTAGGCCCAAGGACTTTTCAATCAGCTTTTGGTGAATGCTGCTTGTGGTGAATGCTGCCTGGCCTGGTGCTCACCCTTCAGGGCAGTGGGGTCTCTACCTGCCCAGGACAGATCCAGAAATGTCTTCTAAGATCCAAGGCCTGGAACTGGGGACCCTAAGGGCCCACTTGATGCTCTATGCTCCTGTGGCCAAGCTCATAGCTAAGGTGCAAGACAAAGTTTCCTTCACTTTCCCCTCCACCTTTTTTCAAGCAAAAGGAGTCTTGCCTTGTAACCACAAGCACTGGGAATGTGCTGGGTCTCACCTGATTCCAGCAAGTCTCAGAGTGCCAAGTCCCATGGCGTACTGCTTGGTTATTGCTGCTAGTTATTCAAGACCCAGGGATCTTTATTCAGCCAGTAATGGGTCCTGCCAGGACTGTGTCCTTCACTTCAAAGCTGTGGATTCCCTTCTGGCCCAGGGTGTGTCTTGAAATGTCATTCAGGAGCTAGGGCCTGGAATAGGGGCCTCATGACTCTGCCCAGTACGCTATCCTACAGTGGCAGAGTTGGTATCCAAGATGCATGACAAAGTCCTCTCTGCCCTTCCTTCTCCTCTCCTCAAGCAGAAGGAAGGTGTCTCTTTTGACCCATGAGACGTGCAGCCTAGTGCTGTGGTAGAGGTTGCACAAGCCTTCCCTTAGCTACCCCAGCTGATGTCTCAGTAAGTCTTGTGCCCACCCCCCGCCCCAGTCCACTGGCTCTGAGCCCAGCTCTACACTTGGGCTCAAGGAGGAGTTGCAGTCCTTGTGGCCTAGACTGCCCTTCAAGTTTATTTAGGGACCCAGAGCACTCAAGCCTGAGGTGGCGAGGCTTGCTGGAACTCAAGTTCCCACTGCTGGGATGGGTGATTTCCCTCTGACTTGGGCTGATCCATATGCTCTCTCCTTGGGTAGGCATCAGTTATGTACATCACAATTCTGCTTTCTGCTGTGACAGGACAGCACTGAGTTCATTGAAAAATCTCACGATTGCGGTGTTCTCCCTTCCCAAGCGCACAGATTTTCCTCACCTTGCAGGCACTGTCAAGGTATGGGGGAGGGGTGGTGTCCACAATTCAAGATATCTTTCCTCTTTTTTTCCAGTGCTTCTTTCAGTATTACGAAGTAAAAACCAAGTTCCATGAATGCTTACCTGATTTTTGTTTTTTATAAAAGTGCTTTTTTTGTGTGTAGATAGTTGTTAAATTTGGTGTTCCATTTATTCTGCCTTTTTGCTCTGCTCCCAACAGTATTGTTTTGCGTTAATGGTGAAAGCCATGCATCATGTAAGACAATAGTTTTGAAATGAGTATGTCTCCACTAAGACGCTGTAGTGTAGTATCATTAATTCAATAGTTTTAAGAACTCTGTGTTGCTTAGAAGGTTGAAAGAGTTTTTCTGAAAGAAATATCACCTCTCCTCCTAAACTTTCACAAGCCATACTTTTATGCATTGTAAATTCTAGATAAAAAGTTTAGGGTATCAGTGAATATCCACTCTAGTAAAGTTCAAAATATATGCCTAAATTGTTCAGTTAAAAACACAGTGCCCAAACTAGTTGAATGACCTAAATTAGTAGTTCTTAACTCTGATTGCACAATAGAATAAACTTTTTAGCTTTAAAATAAATCCCATGTACAGCTGTCTCATCAAGTCTGACAAATCATAGTATCTTGGTAGGGGCCACAGGACTGATGTTTTTTAGAAACTCACTTGTTTATTGTGCAGTGAGGGTTTAGAACTACTGTCCTAAAACAATATTCTGTGCTTAGTTACAATATTTTCATTATAGCATCTTTTAAAAAATGATTTTGCATATGTGTGTGTATATTGTAGTAACGCACTGATTTTTCGTACACATTAGGCAATGTTTTACCCAACGATTGTATGTTTCTTGACTTTTTTAAAACTTTAAACTCTTCAAAATTCCTGTTCTGCTTTTCCAGGCTTAATTAATAGGTAGCTATTGACATCCTATAGCAGACCTAACACAATTGCTTTATCCTGGTAGGTAGCAAACATCGGAAGCCCTAATTTTGCGTGCTAAAAAAGGTAACAATTATTGAGTATGTTAGTATGTTGCAGGCCTTGTTCAAAACACTTTTCCTGTATTAAAATATTGACCACAGGTAACCATCTAATAAGATTTTTGCAGATGAAAAAATTGTGACTCAGAGAAATTAAGTACCTTTTTAAGTCATATAGTTAGCAAATTGAAGAACAGGTATCAGAAGTTAGGAAAACAGACAAAAGAATCCGTAATTTTAATTGCTACCATGTACTTCTCTTTAATGCATTTTTTAAATAAAATTAACATTGCTGTTGGAAGACCAGAGAATGAAAGAAATTAATTACATTCCTAAGACTTGACTATCTGTACTGGCAGGGATAGAATTCCTAAGATTCTCGGAGAAACATTTAGATACATTGAAAACTTCTTGGAGTGTTAGAAAACTCAGAAAGGGCAGTTAGGCATGTAAATTTCACGTGCTTGTTACCTAGGATTTGCCTTAAGCATAGGAAACAGTGGCAAACGACTTGGGCAATGCGTTCTGTTTCTGAAAGTGGCACCAAAAGATATTAGTTTGCCATTTCCTTCCCTTGTAGGATCTTAAATTAAGCTACTCTATAAAAATCTGTTGGGGAGCTTTGAAAAATGCTGATATCCAGGGACCATCTTCCGTACATGTTGATTCAATTGGTCTGGGATTAGGGCACAGGCATAGGCATTAGTTCTGAAGCTCCCACAGGTGATTCTAATATTTGGCCAGAGTTGCCACCCATTGGTATAATACATCAACCTGAAAAAATAAGAAATGCACATTAGTATTTCTAAATTCTCTTAAGTCTTCTGCTGCTTCAAAGGATGCGTGATCTTTAGGTCAATTGTATTTATGTTGATCCTGATAACTTATATTTCCTCAGCTTGTTACATTTCACGGAGCTCATATTCTCTATTACATAACATTTATATGACGGTGATAGAGACAGGAGACAGCCAAGGATCCCCAGCAAAACCCCACCTTCAGTCCTAAAACGGCCTGAAGGCTGAAAAACTGGACTGCTGGTTCCAGATGAAGCCTGCCCTTTACCAACTGATTCTTTCTGAATAATGTCCACCTGCACACTGGGAGGGCGGGCTGCAGCCTCAGGAAGTTCATACCATTTGCAGGGGGTAGGAGCCTGGCCTCTCCTCTTCCTGTGTGGTGACCTGGGAATCAATTTGTGAGGCAGGAAAACTGCCAGCAGGACTCTCACTTTGCTGAGTTATTTTTCCTTTTTCTTTTCCACCCACTAAATTCCATTTTCCTCACCCTTCCATGTGTCCGCGAGCCTCATCATTCCTGGTTGTGTGACAAAAGGCCAGTTTTAGCTGAACTAAGAAGAAAATTCTGCAACACTTTTGGCATCTAGACATGGGGCTTGAGGAAAGGTGAGTAACATGCAAAGAAGAAATATTTTTTCCTTTTGCTTCTAAGCCTTTTTGTCCTCAGATATCTTGTGAGAGTGGAGGAAATGATGCCTTCTCCCATGTCACTCCTGGGGGTCGGGAATGTCGGCCTTTTCCTTCTCTTTTCAGGATGCATGGGTGCACCGATGGCTCCCCAGCTCCCCTCTTAAATTTCTCTCCCTGTTAGAGGAACCCATTGGCATAAGAATAAGAGATTAGGCCGGGTGCAGTGGCTCACACCTGAAATCCCAGCATTTGGGAGGCTGAGGTGGGTGGATCAGGAGGTCCGGAGTTTGAGACCAGCCTGGCCAATAGGGTGAAACCCTGTCTCTACTAAAAAAACACAAAAATGAGCCGGGCGAGGTGGCGGGCGCCTGTAGTCCCAGCTACTGGAGAGGCTGAGGCAGGAGAATAGCTAGAACCCAGGAGGCGGAGGTTGCAGTGAGCTGAGATTGCGCCATTGCACTCCAGCCTGGGTGACAGAGGGAGACTCCGTCTCAAACAACAACAACAACAACAAAAAAGAGGTTCTTCCCCAAAACATCTTCCCAACCCTGAACTCTAACTTGTTTTTCTTTACCCTGTCAGAAGTTAATTTTATGTGATACTTTTTTTTTTTTCTTTTTAGAAAAAGTTTTTCTAGGCCAGGACCCCAACTATCACTGTTTATATTCTCTGTAAAGTTTTAATTATAAAAAAGGATTTGTCAGGTTGGTCTTAAGCTGTAGCCAATTTGGTGTGCTCTGCATAACTTTCTGTAAGGTCAGGAGCAAACTTTGCTGCAGGCCCCCATCTTGTTTTACATCCTTGGGAGAGTGACCTGTAACCACATGGTGATGTTTTGTTTAGCCTCCACCATTTTATAGTGGCAGCCAGGGTCAAACCTGACTTAGGGAATGAGTGCTTTTGGGTTGGCATCTGTGTGACTTTTGCTACTTGCTGATTCTCTTCCCCCCAGGAACAACTTCTAGTCTTTTCCTTAAATCTTCCTTTGTCTGGGTTACCTTTAAAGGTTCTACATTTTGTAAGAACGGCTTAGCCCCTTTGACACTATCTCATACACTTGTGGTTAAATCATAACCTTAACTGAGGCATGTTGGTTTCACCTGTGAAGTGACCTTCAGTAGCGTTTGAAAGCCAGAAATATTGGCCGCTTGGTGCGGCTGAAGTTGGGTAATAAAGGAGTTAAAAGCATTTGCTTAGAGAGTGCTCAGCTTAATTAAAAGTGAATATCTGAGTTATAGATATATTTAAAATGAAGCCTTTATGTTTTTCTTTTCTTGGATCTTCTTTTGCTGGAAACAAAGTTTTTTGTTTTTTGTTTTTTTTTTTTCAGTCGACTGAATTATTTTTCTCTATTTTGCCTTGGCACTTTTAATGCATGCATGAGATGGGAGAGAACTCTGTCTCCTTCATTAAACCCCAGGAATTAAAAGTGGATGAATCCCTCTCAAAAATCTTTTTTTTCCTCCTACCTATGGCTGTTTATTAGGCTTTAGAAGCTGCATGTTTTCCTAGCCCTGTCTCTTAAAGCGCTCCACCCAGAGGTCAATAATTCAAATAGAAGAATGGCAAATTAAAGATCTTATGGCTGCTGGATTTTCTTCTGCCTGTGTAGTTACATTTTATGTTGTGTGTGTGATGTCTATAAAAAAAAAAAAGAGCTCTAATTAATTGGCGCAAAGGAAGACAAGCACTTGGATCAAATATTTTGTGAAGGGAAGCTAAAAACTGTGGTACCTTTTAGTTCATGTGACTTTAATCTTTGAGAAATAAAAACAGCCTTAAAGATTTTGGTAAAATGCAGATATCATCAAAATGTAAATAGGTGAACTAAATTATGCGGCACTGATACTAGTTTTGCTAAAGGTTTTAAGGTTACAAAGTGACTTTTTGGTTTTTTGAGAACTTTTAAACTTGCCAGCCTCACAATTGATAAGGCCTGGGGACATACGGAATTAACCACACCCTTAATCATGCTGGAAGGAATCAAACCTTAGCTGCATCAGCACATAATAAAACAACTTACCAGATTTTACGTTAAAGTTAAAATTGCTAGGAGTTACCATTATAACATGTAATTTAAACTACTGGAAATAGATTTACCTGCAAGGTGTGTAAGAACAGTATGATGTGTTTTTAGTAAAAACTTATAAGAAGGCGCAGAAATAGGGTTCTTACCTAAGTTTAAAGGATTGTTTTGCATTAGATAAGGTAAATCTGGAAATTTAAACAAATGATGGAAGCATTGTTAAAATTAATCTTGCAAAAGAAATTCTGTGTGTGAATATATTGACTAAATTCAAAAGGGTATTTTATGGTTTCTCTGTAAATTTAGCATTGAAATAAAAGCACAACAAAGTACTTATAAGGCATTAATCTGCTCTTTAGCAAAATTTGTACAAGATTATAAAAGATTTTTGCTTTTTTAAATTTGGAAGTCATCATTTTGGCAAAATAAACAACATGATAATCTGGAATTCTATTTCAAAACATCAACTATTATAAACATCTAACATATTTAACAGGATTCCCAAATTCAAACTTCAATTTCAAAATTATCTTGCCTGAGAACTGGCTTTTGGATGCCACAGAAGGCCGGCCTCTGGAGTATCCAAAAGAACAGTAAACAGGATTATTTGATATGTTTAGTTACACAAGATTGCCAACATAGTGTTTAATCTTCTTTAGGTTATATTTTGGTAAATAATACTAATATATGTTCCAAAACTGTATGGGATTTCTAAAATTCTAATGTTTACAGTATATGCTATCATAATTAAGGTTGTGATGTGAAGTTATTGTAAACCACAGAGATAACCAAACTTCTTTGTCAATTTTGTTTTTAGCTGTAACTACCCTGGGCATTTTGTTATCCACAGACAATTGATATCTTGTGTTAATCCTTTTCAAAAGGTGGTTTATAATAAACTATAGGACTCTGATAGGTGCTCTCAAATACAGCTTTCTGATAACTTTGGAGGTTGTGACATCGGAATATAGGAACGTATACAGGACTTGTGAAGAGCTAATATCTTCATGAATATCAAGCAAAACCAGAATTAACTAAATGGACTGAACTCAGAAAACTGAAACAATCTTTTTGACTTTTGCATGGAATATTGCTGATCCTTGTTTTGTTTTTCAGAGTCAGAGAAACTTATTTTGAACTATTTACAGCTTTTCATATTTGAGTAAGGTATACTCCTGCAAAGAAAATGTGGAGCATATTTGTCTCTCTCTCTCTTTTCCTGGCTTCTCCAGAATTTGGAAACTGTTGTGAGCATTCTGAACTTACAGCAATATAGTGGTTTGCATCAGTGCAATAAGAATCCATTTTCTTTTGCAACAGGACACAATTGTAGAAATTGGTTGTTTTACCGAGGCTTTGACTGGAAGGGTGTGCTTCCCTTTAAGGAGTCAAGCTCAACTTGCAGAACTGATAAAAGCCCCTTGGGAAAACTGGCCTCATACCCTTGTCTGTGCAGTTACTGTACAGGGTTCCCGACCTGTGGTAAGTAAAGAATGTCACTTTCTGACAGGCCCAGGAGCTCCAAGTTTATCTTCGGACCTTAATAGGAGAGAATTACCCAACTCACAGGTATTTGAGGATACAAACCCATTGCTGGGATGGGCTTTAAAAAGTTTCATCTGAGATTCCCTGTGGAACAGAATTCCATCAAAGCCAATCCAAAAGTCCTATGTAGAAATAATTATTCTTGCTGCACTTGATGCAAATAAGCAGGCCAAGTGTAAGACTAAAGGTTATCTTGTAAGCAACTCAGTCCTATCATTATTTGTTTTTTAACAAAAATGAGGACTGGAGAGAGAGAAATTATATTCAAAACTTACACATCTGTCATTAAATTCTACACTCAGTTGTTTTTAGGTTTTTGCCTACATTTTAAACTAACTCTGCTTGTTCCAGTGAACAAACCAGCAGTCTCCAGATGCAGCTCAAAAAGAACAAAAGGGATGGATGATGTAAAAATCCGGATCAATATTCTACTTCTGAGCAATTTTTCTGCAAATCCTGCCAGGTGATGGGAATAAATAGAATGCCCATCAAACAGAGGTTTCCTTTTTGGGAAAGTAAGACCACGTGAGCTAACCAAAGCCAAGCCCCATGTAGCTAAATCTTAGCAAGCAGAACTATAGCCACCAGTTAGCTGGGTATGTCATAAGATATCCTTTTTCCCCCTTGTTGTTGGAGGACTCAATTCCACAGCTTCACCTTAGCATTTGGCTTATGATGAGCAGTCTATGTAGCCACGCTGAGACACATTTTTGTCCCAAACTAAATTCCAAGCTTCAGTTCAAAGCTCTAGGAAAGAAAATGGGATCTAAGGGATCCAGAGACAGACGATAATGGAAGTTAAAAGGCACAGCACAGGTAAGCATGACTGATTCCTGTCCATTAAGCCAAGCTTCCCATTTCATGGATAAAGGTCATGCTAATATCTATGGCATAATTCCCAAGGTCTAGGGAATTCAAAGGATACTGGCAGCAGGTGAGATAGGGCATATGTGGCTAAGAGTGAGTATTGCTACCCCCTAGGCCCCCCTGTTAATATGGGTGAAAGCCACTTTGACACCCATGGATGCACCCTGTTTTGGTCTCTGGGACTTGGGAATACAAGGACAAAGGAAAGAAACATGAACGTTTTGTTTTTCTTCCCTCACATACCCTGTGAGGTTGTGCATTGTTAAAATTTTGGAATTTATTTAGATAATGTTTACTCAAATATGGATGATGATCATCATGAAAACAAGTTTTCAGAAACAGCAGTGAAGACAATCTGTTCAGGAATAACTTAGATTTATTCTGCAAAAAAAAAATTAGTGGTTTTCTTCCTTATTTCTTTGTTTCTGCATGTTGCACATATTAAAAGTACTAGGCAATTGTTGTTATTTCCCTGTACACTATTAAACCTGCTTATTAGGGATGGATGTGCAGGGTAACCCAGGGTGATGGCTGGGTTTAATAGTGTGATTTATTAAAGATTTCATATTTACCTAGTTTATGAGCTAGAGGCAATCTAAATTAAAATCGATGAAGATAAAATTAAATAACAAAGAATCAATGAAGGTATTTACAACAAAAATGAGGTATTTACAAATGTTATTCATAAATGTTAATCAAATGCCATTATTTAATTGCTAGTGGATCTGAGATGTGTTTCATAGTCATTGTGTTTTCAAGCCATGCTTTCTTCTGTGTCCTGACTCTTCGAATCTGAAATGAGGAGATTCAGGAAGGAGAATTTGAATCTGTTTGTATTTTCTTCTCTTGACTTAAAATATAGGGGAAGAAAGTGGTTGGCCCTGGCCATGTCTGCTTCACTCTGTCATTTGTATTCCTCTAGAGTCCCTAAAAGAGAGTCACTCCTAGGGTCTGGATTAGACCTTATTTTTGCCTTCTATATACCAGGAAGCCATTGCTCATTTCTGGTGGTGAAATACGCTCTTCATTTATTTATTTTCCCTAGTTGTAGAGTAGATTTATTCTTACTATCTTCTTAGCTCATGGTGACCTATGGCATGCTATGTAAGATGATTGGCTGGAAACTTGCTAGATAGGTCTCAAAAGCATGGGTTCTGGAGTCAGGAAGCCTTGTGTCAAATTCTGGGTAGCTTTGGTCAGATCACTTAACCTCTCTGTGCCTCCATTTCCTTACCTGTAAAACAACTCTAACAATCACATACCTCTCACCGGATTGTAGTAAGAATTAAATAACCTAGTACATGAAAAGCACTTATAATTGTGCCTGCATCATGGTAATTCCAAGTATATCATTTTTATGATAATAATACAGAAATACAGGAATACATTCAATGACCTTGTCTTCCTCATCTCTGTCTTCCAAACCATTACCAAATCGTGAAAAAGTGTTTTTCAAACTCTAGGTGGCAATTCATTAGTGATTTGAGAGGTCAGTTTTTTGGCGTGTGGCTTATATTATTTTTCAGTTGAAACAGAATAGAAAAATACCAGAGCTCATCACACATAGGACAAATATCGTTCCATGAAATGTTTGGTTCAACTCTGTGTGTGTGTGTGTGTGTGTGTGTGCGCGCTAGCTCACAATTTGAAATGGATTTTATGCCATGTGCACATTTTATCTGTCTCACTAAACCAGAGGAAAAGGAAAAACTTCAATGGAGTCTATAGCCATTTACCCAGTCCCAACATGCCCAAGGTGTATGTCAGTCTAGTTGATACATGTGACCCAACAGAGAAAACAAAAAGCCTACCTCCAAAGTCTGTGATAGGTATTCCTGGTAGCTCTTGAGGGAAGAGGGGCAGAGGAGGCTGACATAAGTTTCATGCACTTTTGAGAATCACTGCACTAGACTATAAACACCTTAAGAGCTAGCACTCATCTTTGTATTTTTATAGCGCCCTCCATGTTTGAGATGTGTAATACATATTTATCTAATACATTGCCACAATTTACACAGAGTTCTGTTTAAAGAATACTGATAATGCTTAAAGAGCAAATGCATTTATTAAACAACTACTCTTGGGAGCAAGATGTGTTTTGCAATATGATCCAAAGGAAAGAGTTGTCAAATTTGGACATGAGTGAATATTTGATGGGAAGAATTTCTTTCTAAGGATGCGATTATAATGAACGTTAGCAGCTCTCCTTTGCTAGATATGACAGTCTAACGATATGACATTGCTAAAGTCAGCAATCTGTCTGCCTGCTCTCTTGGTTGGATGCAAATACAGATGTATCTTGCTTTATACAAGAGATAAATATACAAGAATCTTTATTATTTACAGGAAGATTTGCAAAAACCTTACTGTAAAATAAAACAACTTGGTGTTTTGTGAATATCTTTTGACAAATTTCTCAGAATTTCCCTCTGCTCACCAGAAAATTTCCTCCATGTCTCATCACAATTTGAATATAAATGAATTCAAATTCACAAGCATCACATAACATGAACTGCCTCATATTTTTTCCTGAATAATGCAGAGCCTTGCATCCAAGTCCCCCCAAGGCATATCTTCGACTTTCCCCAAAGATGCCTTAGTTTTTCATAGATATGATACTATAAGGATCTTCCCATCAAGTTCCTCTGATTGACATAGAATATTCCAGAAGTCACTTGAGAGCAGTACCTCACCCTTGCCTCTGCTACCAGCACCTTCATGACAACGTGGTCATTTGTGGCTAGGGTAGAACCCTGGGTGCTTCCAAAGTGGCAAACTCTAGTGTAATCAAGCACTGCTGGATTGCTGCAGTTTCTTCTGCAGGGAGCCATGTCGTCCTCCACGAGAAATGCAGAGGTTGTCCCTCTTTCCAAATGGGTCATACTATCAGATGTGAGGTTTCATGCAGGGCTGCTTTTATGCTTTTGTGCATAAATCTTTTGTCAAAAGACTTCTTTTAACTTTTATCTGAAGCTTCTTCCTCCTTATGTGTCAAGCAGGAGTCCATGAGGCTGGCGAGGCCCCTGATTTGTATTAGACACCACAGGAATGATACCTAGGTGTCAGAAGCTTTGTAAGGGCCTACAAAAATGCTTGACATCTGAATCTTTAAAAAAAAAAACACTTCAAAAATACAAAAAGTGCTATACTTTGGATATTTGTACCATCCAAATCTCATGTTGATAATGTAATCCCAACTGATGGAGGTGGGTCCCGGTGGGTGGGATTTAGACCATGAGGGTGGATCCCTCATGATCAATCATGTAAGGTTCCCGAGACCCTTACTAGAAGTAGATTCTGGAGCAACGCTTGTACAGCCTGTAGAACTGTAAGACAATTAAATCTCTTCTCTTTCTGAATAACCCAGTCTCAGATATTTCTTTATAGTAATGCAAGAATGGCGAAATGCAAAAATCATACTAAAAATAAAAATTAATCTACAAAATGTAACCTCATAAAAGTATGGATTCCGGCTCAGACTATCTGGCCAGTGCTACAAAACAGCTAGTTTTCCTCATCTATAAAACAAAGATAAAGTGAATCCTAGCTCATAAGGTTGTTATGAAAATGAAGTATGTTAACAAAAAGTTCTTAGAAGTGTGCATGACACATGGTATTTGTCTAATAAAAGTTACCTGCTAGTATACTTAATTTTCATCATTAGAAAACAACTTTTAAAGTTGTTATTGTGACTTCACAAGAATTCCTGCTCATAGAACACAAGTGTAGAATTATAGCCACTTTAAAATGAATGACTTACTTTCATTAAAATAATTTAAAAATCTATATTGTGTAATTAATTTAACGCAAAACATGAGTGTCTTTAACGTATTTGACATGATATAGGTAGTGTAGGATCAACAAAAGTGAAAGTGCACATCACCCACTCTCTTAGCAAATGATGCTGTTATGGCCTGTCGAGAGGGACATCCAGAATACATCCAGGAAGATGTATTTTTTGTCATTCACCTTTCCTTGATTTAGACATAATAATGGGCTCTTGGTCTAGATCATACTTTCTAAGAAGAGAAAAAAAGTTGCATTCCTTCACTAAAATATCTCCAATTCAAATTCTGTTTAAGAGGCTAAAGTTCCAAAGTTCGGGATTTCAGAGAACTCTAAAAATGGTTGGTTATGTCCTAGATCGCTATTCTCCCAAAGAGGTTTGAAAGGTGAAAAGGTAAATCTCTAATGGAATGCTTATCAAACTCCAAGAGAAAATGAATAAAATGGAGAACAAAGTTGAAAAAAATGAAGATGAAGAACTAATGGGGAGAAGCATCTATGCTTTTACAGCCTTTACATGCCATTACTTTAATGGTAACATATGACTTGTCAGTCACAGTTTTCAGAGCACCTTCTCACTTGCAGTTACTGGGTGATCACCACTCTTTTTGAAGGTGAAAAGAATACAATACTAAATCCAAACGTACTTAAGTGATTATAATGAAGCAGATACTATTCTAAGCACATTAAGCTCATGGCATCCCTATTAGGTAGTTGATGTTATTAGAAAAACTTTGCAGATGAAGGGACTTCGGCATATGGCTCAAGTCAGCAGTGATGAAACTGCCACCTATACTCAGGTCACCTGACTGCATATCCAGGGTTTCTTCTTCCAGAATGCACCAACTTGAAATGTTTAGAAAGTAACCAGCCAGTTAGGGTGATTTTGTTGTAATGATACTAAATTTATTCTGCTGTTACATAATACAGGATTAGGGACGTCAGTGAGTTCAACCCCTGCCTCCAGGCAGGACAAACTAGAAACAATTCCTAACATATGCAAAACCCGTCTTCCTTTTAAAGACATCAAGAGGAAGTGGTCTCATGACCTCCCATAGTAACACCCAGGATATAAAGAAGAGTTTGTATAGCTCTAGCACTATTGCACATTCTTAGGGAATGAGAAAAATCTCATTAAAATTTCATTTCATGCCACTGAGAAATGCAAAGAGGACTCTAACTTAATTCAAAATTTTAAATAAATATCAAGACTTCTGAGATAGCTAAAGCTCAGCAAAGCTTGCATAATTGTGTTTTACGATTAACAGAGATGAGGAGCAGTGTGGTCTTTCAACAGAAGCACCCCAGTCAAATTTATAAGTAATAAAGTTAATTCACTACTTGACACTACAGAATGTGTGTTTACCTTAGGGTAGTAATCTGCAAACTATACACTATGAGTCAAATATAGCCAATGACCTGTTTTGGTCTGGCAGACAAGCAAAGATGATTTTTATATTTTAGGTGGCTGAAAAAAACCCAGATAATTCTATCTGTGTCATGTGAAAAATCATATAAAACTCAAATATCATTGTCCATAAATACAGATTTTTGGGGAATACAGCCATTCCATTCTATTATGTATTGTGTATTGTGACTTTCATGGTATAAGGGCAGAGTTGAGTTGTAGTAACAGATACCTTATGGCCTAAAAAGCCTGAAATATTTACTATCTGGCCTTTTACATAAAAAGTTTGTTAATCCCTGGTAGTGAGGCAAATGAAAACAAGTATCTTTTTGCTTTTACCCACTTCCCTTCATTCAGGTGAAGGATGGTATGAAACATTCGGAAACAGGATGCTAGTAAGCATCTGTAAGGCCTCACTGGGCCTTGAGGATGAACCCTGATCTGGTTTCATTTACATGGGGGCAGTCATGGTGCCAGACTCACTCCTGTCTATATTAGTCCTTTACAGTCTACAACTAGGAGTCCTTTGGAATTGCTTGACAGGGATTAGAGGAAAAACATGTGACCTCAAATGTCCTTAGTGCTCTTGGAAGATTGGAATACAGCAGTCCCCATTTATCCAAGAGGGATATGTTCCAAGACCCCTAGCGGATGCCTGAAAGCATGGATGGTACCAAATCATATATATGTTCTTTTCTTCTATACATGCGCACCTGGGATACAGTTTAATTTATAAATTAGACACAGTAAGAGATTAAAAACAATAACTAAAAATAAAGTAGAACAATTAGAACATTATGCCAATATCACTACTCTTGCACTTTAAGGCCATTATTAAGAAAATAAAGGTTATGTGGGCCGGGCGCGGTGGCGCACACCTGTAATCCCAGCACTTTGGGAGACGGAGGCAGGTGGATCACGAGATCAAGAGATCGAGACCATCTTGGCCAACACAGTGAAACCCTGTCTCTACCAAAAATACAAAAATTAACTGGGCATGGTGGCGGGCGCCTGTCATCCCAGCTACTTGGGAGACTGAGGCAGGAGAATCGCTTGAACCTGGGAGGCGGAGGGTGCAGTGAGCCAAGATCATGCCACTGCACTCCAGTCTGGCGACAGAGCGAGACTCCATCTCAAAAAAAAACAAAAAAAAAAAACAAAAAAAGAAAAGTTATGTGAACACAAGCACTGCAATACTACTATAGTCAATCTGATAACCAAGGTGGCTAGTAAGTGACTAATGGGCAGGTAATGTGTGTGCTTGAATATGCTGGACAAAGGGATGATTCAGATCTGGGCAGGAAGGAATGGCATGGCCTAAGACTTTATCATGCTACTCAGAGCAGCATGTCATTTCAAAGCTATTAATTGTTTATTTCTGGAATTCGGCTTTTAGTATTTTCATATGACAGTTTATCTCTGGTGACTGAAACTGCACAAAGTGAAACCATGGATAAGAGGAGGTTACTCTATATAAGTAATACATAAATATCCATATTTATTTTTCTCACTTTAATAGTTGTATATATGGAACCTGCTTTTGGTATTTTTAAAACATTTATTTTTAATTGACAAAAATTTTATGTGTTTATTGTATATAACATGTTTTGAAATGTATATACATTGTAAAATGGCTAAATTTAGCTAAATATCATATGCATTTCCTCAAATAATTATCATTTCTTGTGAGAACACTTAAAATATACACTCAATTTTCAAAAAATAAAATACATTAGCCAGACGTGGTGGCTCATGCCTGTAATCCCAGCACTTTGGGAGGATGACGCGGGTGGATCACCTGAGGTCAGGAGCTCGAGACCAGGCTGGCCAACATGATGAAATGCTGTTTCTTCTAAAAATACAAAAGAAAATTAGCTGGGCGTGGTGGCATGCACCTGTAATCCCAGCTACTTGGAAGGCTGGGGCAGAAGAATTGCCTGACCTCGGGAGGCAGAGGTTGCAGTGAGCCAAGATTGCACCATTGCACTCCAGCCTGGGCAACAGAGCAAGGCTGTGTCTCAAAAACAAACAAACAAAAATAAAAAATGATACATTAAGTGTAGTCACAGTATTATACAATAGATCATTTAAACTTATTCTTCCTAAGTGAAATTTGATATCCTTTATCAAGTATCTCTCCACGCCCAACCCACAGCTCTGATAACCACCATTGTACTCTCTGCTTCTGAGTTCAACATTTGCGATTAAAAATATAAATGAGATTATAAGGTATTGGTGTTTCTGTGCCTAGCTCATTTCACTAAACGTAATGCTGTCCAGGTTCGTCCATGTTGTTGTACATGACAGAATTTTCTTCTTTTCTAAGGCAAAAGAGTATTTCATTGAGTATCTGTACCACATTTTCTTTCATTCGTTCATTGATGGATACTTAGATTGATTCCATATCTTGGCTTTTGTGAAGAATGCTGCAGGAATGTGGAATGCAGTTATCTCTTTGGTATAA
This sequence comes from Chlorocebus sabaeus, assembly GCF_047675955.1. Taxonomy (NCBI): domain Eukaryota; kingdom Metazoa; phylum Chordata; class Mammalia; order Primates; family Cercopithecidae; genus Chlorocebus; species Chlorocebus sabaeus. The sequence continues at coordinate 14,046,713 of NC_132933.1, read as the reverse complement.
TGATTTCATTAATTAATTGATACAATTGATTGCATTCATATAATTGATTTCATTGCCTTTGGATATATACCCAGTAGTGGGATTACTGGATCATCTGTTTATAGTTTTTTGAGGAACCTCCATGCTGTTGTCCATAATGGTTGCAACAATTTACACTCCTGCCAACAGCATTGGTTCCTTTTCATCCGCATGCTTATCAACACTTGTCTTTTGTCTTTTTGATACTAGCCATTATAACATATGTGAGACCACAGTGCATTGTTATTTTAGTTTACATTTCCTTAATGATTAGTGACATTGAAAACTGTTTTATATTCCTGTTGGCCATTTTTACGTCTTCTGTTGCGAAATGTCTATTCAGGCCCTTAGCCCATTTTTTAATGTGGTGATTCATTTTCTTTTTATAAAGTTGTACAAGTTCCTTATATTGTGGGATATTAACCCCGATAAGATATACAGGTTCCAAATATTTTCTCTTCTTCTGGAAGTAACATCTTCAGTCTCTTGATTGTTTCATTTGCTGCAAAGCAGCCTTTTAGTTTGATGAAATCCCATTTGTCTGTTTAAGGTTTTTTGGCCTGTGCTTTTGGGGTCGTATCCAAAACTCATTGTCCAGACCAATGTTATGGAGATTTTTCCCTTACATATTCTTCTTGTAGTTTTATAGTTTCAGTTCTTACATTTAAGTGTTTAATTTATGTTGGGTTAATTTTCGTGTATGGTGTGACATAAGGGTCTAATTTCATTCTTCTGTATACATGGTTATCTAGTTTTCTCAACACCATTTCTTGAAGAAACTGTTCCTTCCTCATTGTGTACTCTTGGCACCTTTGTCAAAAATAAATTGACAGTAGGCCGGGCTTGGTGGGTCATGCCTGTAATCCCAGCACTTTGGGAGGCCGAGGCAGGTGGATCACCTGAGGTCAGGTGTTGGAGACCAGCTTGACCAATGGGGTGAAACCCCATCTCCACTAAAAGTACAAAACTAGCCAGGCATGTTGGTGCATGCCTGTAATCCTGGCTACCTAGGAGGCTGAGGCAGGAGAATCACTTGAATCCAGGAGGAGGAGGTTGCAGTGAGCTGAAATTGCACCATTACACTCCAACCTGGGCAACAACTCCATCTCAATAAATAAATAAATAGCCAGTAAATGTACAGATTTATTTCTAGGTTCTCTATTCTGTTCCATTGGTGTATGTCTCTTTTTTATGTCAGTAGTACCTTGCTGGTACTACTATACTTTACCATACTTTATAGTATATTTTGAAGTCAGGTACTTTGAGGCCTCCAGCTTTGTTCTTTTGCCCAAGATTGCTTTGGTTATTCTGGGTCTTTTGTGGTTCCATAAGGTTTTTAGGATTTTTTTTTTTTTTTGACTTACATGAAAAAATGTCAATGGAATTTTGACAGGGATAGCATGGACTCTGTAGATCACTTAGGGTAGTATGGACATTTTAACAATATTAATTATTCTAATCCCTGAGCATGAGATATCTTTCCATTTGTTTCTATATTCTTTAATTTTTTTAACAATGTTTTTTAGTTTTCAGTATATAGGATTGTCACCTTTTTTTGTTAAATTTATTCCTAAATATTCTATTTTTTTTGCAGCTGTTGGAAATGGGATTTTGTCTTCATGTCTATCATTATCAATGACAATTAATTGTTAGTATTAGAAATGCTACTGGTTTTTATATGTTGATTTTGCATTCTGCAACTTCATTGGATTTATTTGTTCTAAGCGCTTTTTGTTGGAGTCTTTAGGATTTTCTATGTAGTCTTTAGGATTTTCTGCAAACATGAACAATTTAGCTGCTTCCTTTCCAATTTGGATGGCTTTTATTTATTTTTCTTGCCTGATTTCTGTATATCAGACTTCTAGTACTATATTGAATATAAGCGATAAATGTGGACCTCCTTGTCTTTTTCCTGATCTTAGAGAAGAAGCTTTTAGGTTTCCTCCAATGAGGATGATATAAACTGTGGATTTGTCGTTTATGGCCTTTGTTTTTTGTTTGTTTGAGGTACGTTCTTTGTGTACCTAATTTGTTGAGACTTTTTCTCATAGAAATATATTGAACCTTGTCAGATAATCTTTTCACATTTATTGAGGTGATATTTATTTTCTTCTTCATTCTGTTAATGTGGCGTATCACTTTTATAGATTTGTGTATCTTGAATCATGCTTGCATCCCTTGGTGAAATCCCACTTGATCATAGAGAATGATATTTTTTATGTTGTTGAATTCAGTTTTCTGGCATTTTGTTGAGAATTTTTGATTCCACGTTCATCAGAGATATTAACCTGTCATTTTCATTTGTTGTAGTACTCTTGTCTGGTTTTATTATCAGAGTAATGTGGGACTCATAAATTGAGTTTGCAAGCTTTCTCTCCCTTCAATTTTTGAAAGGCTTTGAAGAGAATTGGTATTAGTTCTTCTCTACATGTTTGGTGGAATTAATCAGTAAAATCACCTCTTCTTGGTGTTTGTTTTTTTAGAGTTTTTTTTCCTGTTTGTTCAGTCTCCTTATTTGCTATTATTCTGTTAAGTTTTATATTCCTCCATGACCCCCTCTTGATAAGTTGTAAGTTGTATCTAGAAATGTATCTATTTCTTCGATGCTATCTCATTTGTTGGCATATAGTTGTTAATAGTAGTCTGCTATGATCCTTTTTTTATTTTGTGGTATCAGTTGTAATGTCTTTTCTTTCATTTTTGATTTTATTTATTTGAAGTTTTTTTGGTTGATTAGTCTAAGGTTTGTCAATTTTGTTTATCTTTTCAAAAACACATTAATCTTTTTTTGTTTTTCTAGTCTATCATTTATTTCTGCTCTGATTTTTAATATTCTTTAGTTCTACACACTTCAGGCTATGCTTACTCTCCTTTTTCTAGTTCCTTGAGGTATAAAATTAGGCTATTTATTTCAAATATTTCTCTTTTTTATGTAAATGTGTATTGCTATGAACTTCTCTCTTGGAACTGCTTTTGCTAAATCTTATAAATTTTGGTATTTTGTGTATCCATTTTTATTTGACATTTCTCTTTGAATTTCTTATTTAACCTATTAGTTGTTCAGGAGCATGTTGTTTAATATTCATGTATTTGTAAATTTTCTGAAATTCATTCTGTTATTGATTTCTACTTTTATACTATTGTTGGTTGGAAAAGATATTTGTTTTGATTTGCTAAGATCTTTAAGTCTTAGGTTTTGTCTCCTAACATATGATTTGTCTGGAAGAATGATCCATGTGCACTTGAGACTAATGTGTATGCCATTGTTGGATGGAATGTTCCTTATATTTCTGTAGTTTCCTTTTAATCTAAAGTCTGAGGTTTCCTTATTGATTCTCTGTATGGACAATTTATGAACAACTGAAAGTGGAGTATAAAATCTCCTACTATTGTGACATTACAGCCTGTCTTCAGAAGTATTAAAATTTATATATTCACGTGCTCTGCTCTTGGGTGCATATATATTTATAATTGTTATGATTTTTTTGATAATTTGACTCCTTTTTCAATACATAATGACCTTGTCTCCTTTTACAGGTTTTTACTTAAAATGTGTTTTATCTGATACGACTACCACTGGTTTCCATTTGTATGAAATATATTTTTCCATTCCTCACTTTCAGTCTAGTGTGTCCTTAAAGGTAAAGCAAGTCTCTTGTAAGCAGTATATTGTTTTGTCTACTTTTTTTATCCATTCAAACCCTCTGTGTCTTTTGATTCATGAATTCAATCCATTTACATTTAAGGTAATTATTCACAGGTAAGGACTTACATCCATTTTGTTTTATAGAGCCTTTGTTTCTTTTTCCTTCTCTTGCTGTCTTCTTTTGTAATCAGATAATTTTCTTTACTGGCATGCTTTGATATCTTGCTTTTTATCTTTTGTGGATGTACAAAAGGTTTTTACTTTGCAGTTACCATGAGACTTACATAAAACATCTTACAGTTAAAACAGGCTATTCTGCTTTAAGCTGATAACATATTAAGTTTAATCTCATTTTTAAAAACTTATTTGCTTTACCTTACCCCTTACAAATTTTATGTTTTCAATATCACAGTGTGCATCTTTTTATTTTGTGTGTGTCTTAAAAATTATTATAGTTATTATTATTTTAATAGTTTTGTTTTTTAACCTTCAAGGAAAAGATGTAAATGGTTCGCACAGCACCATTACAGTATTAGTTTTCTGAATTTGTGTACTTTTATGAATGAGTTTGATATTTTCATGTGTTTTTGTGATACTAATTAGCATAGTTTTCTTTCAGCTTGAAGAACTTCCTTTTACATTTTTTATAAGACAGGTTTGTTGGTGATAAACTCCCCAGCTTTTGTTTAAGAAAGTTTTTATCTCTTCATGTCTGAAGAAATGAAGTCTTTTTCGGGCAAAGTATTCTTAGTTGGCAGATTGTTTTCCTTCAGCCCTTTGAAGTATGTTGTTTATGTATCATCTTTGGGCTGAGCCTCCTGACCCAATGCAGAGCCAGTCCAGTCAACATAGACTCAGGCTAAAAGACTGCACCAGGGTGGTCCAGCATGGCCCCTGTAGCTCTGGGCTCTGGATTGGAAAGAAAAGTGCAATCTCACTCTCCCCTTACATGTAAGGTTTCTGCTGAGAAATCTGCTGCTACCCTTATTGCAGCTCTCTTATGTGTCACTTGCTCCTTTTCTCTTGTTGCTTTTGGGATCCTTTCTTTGTCTTTGAGTAGTTTGGTTATAATATGTCTTGGTATAATCTTGTTTGGATTGAATCTGAATAGAGACACTTGGTATTCCTGTACCTGGATATACCTTTTCTCATCTTAGGAGAATTTTCTGTTATTTTTTAAAGTTTTGTTCTACCCCTTTGCTTTTCTGTTTTTCTTCATCAACTCCTAAAATAAATCATTTGGTGTTTTGGTGTGGTCCCTTAAAGCCTGTAAACTTTCTTCATTCTTTTTTTTTTTTCTCCTCTGACTATATATTTACAAGTAACCTGTCTTTGATTTTACATATTCTTTCATTTGCTTGATTAATTCTGCTTTTGATGCATTCTACTGTATTTTTCATTTCATTAATTGTTTCAATTCCAGGATTTCTGTTTGATTTTTGTTCTAAGTTCAATCTCTCTGATAAATTTATTTTGTTGGTCATTTATTATTTTACCGATTTCATTGAATTATTTCTCTCTTCTCAAAGTTTAATGAACTTCCTTAAACCAATTATTGTGAATTATTTGTTAGGCAGTTCACATATCTCCATTTATTTAGTGGGGCATCTACTGGGCGATTACTCTATTTTTTGATGGTGTTATGAGTTCTTAGTTTTCTTGTTTCTTGTTGCCTTATGTTGATATCTGCACATTTGAAGAGGTAAGGACTTATTTTAATCTTTGCAGACTGACTGCCTGGGAAAGTCCTTCACCAATCAGCTCATTCAGAGAGTTTTGGCAGGATACCTGTTGTGATCTGTAGGCAGACTTGTTGGACTTCTTGGGCAGGCTGGCCTGGTGTCTGGGTCAGCTGATGGATGGACCTGGCACCTAGGTCCACATGGTTGAGCCTAGAGTTTGAATCCTCTGGTGTGAATCTGATGATAAGATTCATGGCAGCAGGCCAAGAGCCTGTATCCATGGTAAAGCCTGAGCTGTGAGTCTACAGGTGCTGACTTTGTGCTGGGGTGAGCATTGAGACTGAGTCTGCTGTGGTAAGCCAGGCACTGGGATGAACTTTGTTCCTGGGCTGGGTCTGAAGCCTAGGTGCTTGGAAAGTGGCCTGGCCCTGGGGAAGGACTGTGTCCTGTGTGCGTGGAGACATATTTAGAGCCTGGGTCTACAGGGGTGGTTATGGAGTATCAGTCCATGAGTTCTGCCTGGCACTGGGGTCCATTGGGGTGGGCCTGGATCTTCGTTCTGCTGAAACAGGCCTTGACCCTAGGTCCACTGGAGTCTCAAACTACTGGGACTGACCTGGAGACTGGAGTTGGCCTAATGCTGGGACAGGCATGCAACCTTAGTCTTTGGGGGCTAGTCTGGAGCCTGGGGTCTTAGGTGCTGGCCTTATGCCTGCAACCACAGGGTCTGGCCTGGAGTCTGGTATGGTGGAAACAAGCCTAGAGTATGAGTCTGCACATACTCTCCTGAAGGGTTACTGTGTGGATGCTGGCCTGTAGGCTATGCCTGTGAATGTTGGCCCAGGTACTGGGGCCGTAGGAATCAGCCTGGAACCTTCGTCCCTAGCAGTGGTCTTGGAGCCTGGGTTCTTGGGATGAGCACAGCACTGGGGTCCACTGGGAAGGACCTAGACTAATTGTCTGGTAGAGCATGGGACCACAGGAGTTGGCCAAGAGGGTAGAGCTGCAGGGCCCAGGCTGGCACCTGGTAGGTCTGGAGTCTGTGTCCATGGGTGTTGGCCTAATGCCTGACCTAGGCTGTGGAATGCCTAAAGCCTGAGATTGTATACACCAACCTGATTCTGGACTCGTCTGGAACCTTGAACAGTCTTGGACCCTGGGGCCACAGGAACTGCCCCAGCACTTTGGTGGACCTAAAACCTGGGGATGTAGGGCCAGTCTGTTTCTGAGAATGGTTCAGTTCCCCGGGATACTGTAATCAGCGTGGGCCTGGCGCAGGCCTGGAGCCTAAGTCTCTGTGGTCTGGCCTGGCTCTAGGATGGCACAAGAGGCTCAGTCCACAGTTACCAGTCTGGAGTCTGGAACTCTGGGGGCCTGTTCAGTGCTGAGTTTTATTGGAATGGGTCCAATGTTAGGGACGAGGACAAAGTCCATTGCTCACTTCCCTCTCCTTACCCTAAGCAGAGGGTATTGCTATCCATGCTGTGCGACCTGGGGTTGTGGAGGGGTGATGTAATTGATGTGAAACTTTCCTACCCTCTTCAACGTGTCTTCTTATTTCTGTGCTACTTCTAGGTGCTGCAGTCTCTCACTTATTTACTTAGCTCTTGTCAAAGTATATTTGTGCGTGCATAGTTGTTCAAATGGATGTTTCTGCAGTGGGAGGAGATGAGTCCTGGAAAGTTTTATTCTCCCATCTTGCTGATGTTCAGACCATTCCTCTAGTTATTTGTGTCACTGAGATCTGCATTTCTCTTTGGGCAATAGCAGTAACAGGTCTAAACCAAATTGACATTAATTTTGAGTAATAGAGTTTCCTATTTTTAAAATTTATTGATTTCCTAAACCTGCGTGGCTGCAAGCATGTGTGTCATCTCTATTAATTGCGAAGCTCAGTGTGGTCTTCAGAATATAGAAAGAGATAAAGACACAGTCCCTGTCTTCAAGAAGCTCATGGTCTGAGGTCGGGGGAGGGGTGGGGCAGAGAGACATTTATCTTTTATTACCTTTTATGTATGAATTGCCTTGTTAAACTTCTTCATGCAGCTTAATGAGACCAGAGAACAGGGAACACTTACATCTCCCTGGGGAATAGCACTGGAGCTGGGTCTTTGTGTGTTAATAGAAATGTATAGGGAAGATAGGGAGATAGGGAGGTGAAGGAATCCAGAAATTTGTAATGGCACTAAAAAATGTATAGGCATGCGAAGGGGCCTGGACGAATCTAGAAATGGCCTGACCTAGTGTTCACTGTGTGCATATCTGAAGGTGGAAAAAGTAGGAGAGAATTGGGAAAGTGGAAAGGATATGAGACTCAAAAGAGAAAAATAGGGGCCAGGCTATAGAAGGCCTTGAGTGCCACTAGGATGAAGAGTTTAGACTTTAGGCTTTATTACTTTATCATTGCATTATGAAAATAATAATAATTTTTAAAAACCTCAAGAGATTTTAAGCCAGGCATGACGTAATTCGATGTTAGAAGCTGGCTTAATAGTTCAGAATAATAACATTGGCAGTTTGAACTGCATTCTAGTTTAAGGGTTATATCCATTCATGTTTTTCTTTTTTTCCCACTAGTTTTTATACTGCTACAGCAAACAACTTCAAAATCTAAGTGGCTTATAATAGCCAGAAAAACCACATTTCTCATTAGCAGTACATGTCTTCCACGATTGGCTTTGGCTTTCTTTCTGTGCCTTCTTTTTGCTTTGGGATCCAGGCTAAAGGAGCAGTCTCTACCTGGGCCATCCTAGGCTGATGTGAGATGGCAAATGGAGTGATGACAGAACCAAGCAATAGCTTTTAAAGTTTCTCTTTGAAAAATGGCATGTATCATCTCCACTTATTATTATTAATTTTTTACTGGCAAAATCATGTCACATGACTTAGACAAACTGGAGGGCATGGTGCAGTCAACTCACAGAGAGGAAAACAAATATTAGAAACAAACATTAGAAGGAAACATGTAATCCATTGGAATAGTAAGTGTACAACCTTACCACCTAGGCTTATATCCCAGGTCTGCTACTTCCTAGCTATGTAAACTCTGGCAATTTACTTAACCTTTCTGTAAGTGTTATTTACTATTAGAATAATTTTAATGAAAACATGGAAGTGAATATTCATATATATGCTTGTAACATTTGCCTTTTAAAATTGTCTTCTAACCTTATCTTTACAAAGCCTTCCCAGGTCCTGGAACCCTTATACTTCCATCGAATTTTGGACCTGCGCAAGGCTATGGTCACCTATGTCTCAAAATACTAAATACAACTCAGATTTACCCTTGTAGTTTCTACTCTGCCTAACAGAGCACTTTGCTTTGAGGAGGCCCTCAGCAACATCTGTTCTAATGAATGGAATTAGATCTGCCGAGGTTCTGTGGGAAGCTGCCAATAGCAGTGATTTGGAAATTGCATTCAAATGGTCCTCAGATTGGCAAAGTGAGTGAATAAAAGGGTTTAGGACATTGTGGTTGAAATAACTCTTTTAGGACACTAATATCACCAACTGACATTTATATGGAGCTTTTATGTGGCAGACATTTTACATGCACTATCTCATTTAATATTCACATTTTTTCCCAGGAAGATGTTTCATCATCTTTATATTGTAGGCAAGGAAATGGAGACACAAAGGTTCTGGGAAACTTTCCTAAGGTTATACAATCAGGAAGCAGCAGAAGTAGGGTTGAAATCATGACAGTCTACTTTCCGAGTCTATAATCTGAACTGTTGTATGATCCTATTCCTGCAGCAGTAGCCATCACAAACTCAATATTAAAACCAGAGGGGCCTTTCAAAGAGATAGCTCTAGTCCAGCAGTTTCCAAGCTGTGCTTCATACAACTTTAGGTTCTATGGAAGAATAGTCTTTGATTACAATTTTCTGGGTACTTAGGGTTATTGCTGTAATTGTAAGCCATGATTTCGAATTGTTGTATGATCAAAAGGCTTTTACTATTTTCTTTGGTCCATATCGTAATATATACATATTACACATTCCAGTTTATAAAATAAATTAATATATACCTGCATTTTTTTTTTATGTCAGAGAGCTACATAGAGTTTATTTGGGGAAAGCAAATGCTATGCTGAAGAAGAAGTTGGAACCACTGATCAATTCCAACTTTTTTTTCCTAGACAGTTAAATAAATTGAAGGCTCAGGAACAGGGGAAGAAACATTACAACCAGGCTTTCATATCAGGATTCTTGACTCTGTCCCAGTTGTTTCTGCTGTATCTTGCTGCTTCAGATAGTAAAAAGCTACATTGAATCATATGCAACATGCTACAGCAATAACCAATTCAACTCACTCTTCCTTTGTGTGTATTCCCAAAACCTGAGAGATCCATTTTCATAAAATTTGATTGATCTGTTTAGATTGCCTTTATCGTACTCCAGGATTTGTTATTTTTCTTCTTCTTAAAAATATTTTAATAGCTACCCCTTGGCTGCAGTGGATTCTTCAGTTTTATTTTACACAATATATATGGTTTTTCAATAATTTATTCTTTAATGTTTATAGAAAGTACATATGTGTTAAAAATTAATGAAGAGTAAATAATATTCTAACAGCAAGACTGTTTACATGTAACTATCCACCAAGGAATAAGACTGTCAAAACGTGTATTAAATATCTTGTTTAGAGCAGCATTTTAAATAGCTTTGTTTGATAATTTTTTTAAAGAAGTGGATTATGTGTTCTAAAAATTTCTGGATTAATTCTCCATTGTGACAGCGTTCTGCCTAATAAAAAGGATCTTTTAGATTATAACAAGACTGAGGCAGGGAGAGAATATAGGTAGAAGATCTCTTTACTTACTACTCAATTTTTCTGTAAGCCAAAACTTCTCTAAAAATAAAGTTTATTAATAATAACTTTAAAAGACCCTGAGGATCAGCACAATATATCTATGGCTTTCAAAAATAATTATTTACTTCATTGAGAAGGAATACTTTAAGATACTCATTAGATTGGCAAAAAGTTTACAGTGAAATAATACCACAAGGTGGTAAACATATTAGTCAGAATGAACTATGCAATGCTGCAGTAACAAGCATCCTCAGAATCTCAGTGATTTAAAACAAGGCTCAGAAAACTTTTTCTGCAAAGGGACAAATAGTAAATATTTCAAACTTAACTACTCAACTCTTCCTAGACAATACATAAATACATAAGCATGGCTGTGTTTCTATAAAACTTTATAAAAATATGCAGTGGGCCAGATTTGACCAATTTACCAAACCATGATATAAAACATTGATGATTTATTTATGGCTCATACCTAATATTTATTGCAAGTCAACTAGAGACTTTATTCTATGTTGTCATCATTGAGTCCCAGTGTGATGAAGTCAGTATATGGATCATTAAAGTTCACTGAGGCAGAGGCAAAGAGAAAACATGGGGAATTCCTCACTGGCTCTTAAGGCTTGGCTCGCATTTCATTGCCTAAAACAATTTGTATGTCTATGACTAACTTAAAAAGGGATGGCAGAGGGCAATGTCTCCATGTCTGTAGAAGACAGAAATCTAGAAATAGCTGGTGAACAATAATTACTACAACCGAGAGGATGTGGAGAAATGTGAATTCCGATACCCTGGTGGGGAGAATGTAGCTTGAAAAACCACTACGGGGAGTAATTTACCACATTGAGAAAAATTAAATCTATCCTACAGACCAAAATTTCCACTCTTCATTGAGCGACCTACAGAATCTCTGATATAAGTGTTCTAAAAAATACATACAAAGATGTTCACTACAGCATAGTTTATAATAGAAAAAAATGAACACAACTTCAATGTCTTTCAATATTGGAAAAAATATTGTGTCAGTATGGATATATTTATATATATTTAAATAAATTTATTTGGGGTAGAAAAGGAAAGTTGCAAAATAATACATACACAATGCTTATGTAAATGATTAAAACCATGTTGTTTGTAGGGAAATAATATAAAGAAATGGTCACATATTAACATAAAGACAATGCTTGTCCCTGAGGAGATGTCGGGATTAATGTATTGTAGTGTTTTATTTCAATTAAAGCATCTGGAGAAGCTATGGCAAAAGTTAATATCCATTAAATCTGGATGGCAGATAGCATAGGTTTCTGTTATGCCCTTCTTATACGTATTTGTATGGTCAAAATCTTTTTAAATTAAAAAGATAAAAAAAATTGGCCAGGTGTGGTGGCTCATGCCTATAATCCCAGCACTTTGGGAGGCCGAGTCAGGCAGATCACGAGGTCAGGACTTCGAGACCAATCTGGCTAACACAGTGAAACCTTATCTCTACTAAAAATACAAAAATGTGCTGGGTATGGTAGCATATACCTGTAATCCCAGCTATTAGGGAAGCTGAGGCAGGAGAATTGCTTGAACCTAGGAGGCAGAAGTTGCAATGAGTTGAGATCGCACCATTGCACTCCAACTTGGGCGACAGAGTGAGACTCCATCTCAAAAAAAAAAAAAGATAAAAAATTACTACAGCTAGAGTGTAACTGTAAGCAGAGAGAAGTGTCATCATGATAGTAAATGACACAGAAAAGTAGGCTGAACTGAGAACAGGACAAAAAATGAGCCGTGAAAAAGAATAAACCAACATTACTTGCTATACGGTCTGAAAGGAAAATTTGCAGGTCTCAGCTTTCTGACTTATGGAGAGTTAATTGTGAATAAAACCCTCAAAATTAAAATTCAACTTTTCGTGCCTATATACTATCTATCTTTCTGTCTGTCTATTATCTATCTATCTATCTCAAGCAATTGCAGGATATAGTGGAAAGGAGTTTATGAACTGACCCTGGTTCTGTTATTTACCAGCTCTTTGTCACAAAGTAAATTACCTTAGCTGAATCTGTTTCTTTATTTATAAAATGTGAGAGAAAATCCGTGTCCTATCTGTTCCTTGAGGCTGTTATGAAGATCAACTGAGATAGGTATGGTGGTATTATTTAAATCTCTAAAGTGCTAAACAAATAAGTGGCAGCTCTAAATGTTGAGAAATATCAAAAGTTATTTAACTTGCTAGTTTTCTCTGTCATATGGGACTGTCTTGTTGCTCTATTGTCTGACTACCTTGTGGAATGAACCACTGTGCCAGGTGTTTTTAGGACCTGGTTGATTTAGACCCTTCTTAGATGTCTCTTGTCTCCAATTTTCAGGAGCTTGCAGGACTATCAGAGTTTATATTCTAAAAATAACACCTTTGGCTTAGGTAGATTTTGCTAATGGAGTTCTGGAACTGTCATTCAGTATAAAATGTGTATAGTAAAACATGTTTACTCACAAAAGTAAATATTTTGGAGGACAGGGCTATTTAGGTGATCTGGTTAGACCAGATCATTCGCCTAAACTACTGTTTTTCTTATTTTGTATAGTATAAGATTACACATAAAGCAGTTGATAGACAAAAGATATAAGTATATTTTTAGGGACACTTTCTTTAGGTCTTTCCCAAACTGATTAGTTTTTCCTTTCAGCACTGACCTCACTGTTATTTTGGCATACCCTTAGGCTAAGTATCTGAAAAATAATAACTTTTAAATATATTGCTTTTCATTTCCTGTTCTATGTTTCAAAGACACAAAATAACTTATATGCATGAGATACAAACTATTTTTTGGTAGATTCTATTTACTTGGTTTGGGCATTGCTAAGTAAGGGCTGAATTTTTATATGTCCTGGGATAGATTGTTCTGGTACATCTCCATTATATATGACATTAGCATGACTATACTAATGTCATGCTATAAAGCAGGTAAACTCTTAACCAGCTCTCTCATTAACGCCATGCACATCTCACCTCTTTCACCACTTAAAGGTCAGAAATTCACACCACCTCTTTTTCAAGACTACATTAAAGCATCTATGAGTTCCTAATCATCTGTTGACTTTACCTCTTTTCTCATCTCAAACCTTCAATTTCCACTTTTCTCTAATTATTAACAACAAATATATTTATGCACAATATTCCTTATGTTACTGCGGCATCTATGCTCATTCATTAATGTGCAGCTCAAATGTCATTTCTGATGTAAAGCCTTCCCCACCAGTAGAACCAGGAGATTTTCTTGTCTTGTTCATTCTGACATATAAGTTTGAGTGTCTTCTAATTAAATCAAATATCTTGCATGAAGTTTTCTTGCACCTCACGTGTTAGACTATGGGAACTTTTAAGGTAGGGATTGTCTTATTCTGCTTTGAATCATTTCTTTCGCAGTACTCAATGTAATTTATTTGTATTGTAATTCCCTTTATCCATCAAGATCCTTATGAGAAGCAAAAACTTAAAGTTATGACCCAAGAAAGTATTTACTATCAGTCCTGTGAGGAAGAAAATGGAGTTTATATCTCCAAAAACATTTAGGTTGGTTTTAATTTTCAGAGAGAATAATGATTTCCTTTCAGAATTTTTGCCAGATTAGTGAAGAGTTAATTCTCTTCTAGGATAAGGTATTTGCAAGTGTTACCTTTTTTTAAACTAAAGTCCAAAACTTAATTAAATTTTCTTAGATTTTACTGAATGCCCTTTTTCAGTTTCAGAATCTCATCAAGGACACTACACTGCCATTAGTCATCTTCTCTCCTTAGGCTCCTCTTGCCTGTGACAGTCTCAGATATTCCCTGTTTTAGATGACCTTGACAATTTTGAAAAGTACTGGTCAGGTATTTTCTAGAATCTCCCTTAATTTGGATTTTTCTTATGTTTTCTGTTAAACTGGGGTTATGGGTTATTTGGAGGAAGACCACAGAGGTAAAGTGCCATTTTCATCACGTAATATCAACGGTACACTATCGGCATGACTTATAATTGTTGGTGTTGATCTTCACCAATTGAGTGAGGAAGTATTTGGCAGTTTTATCCACTGTCAACTCACTCTTGTATTCCCTCTTTCCATACTATCCTCTTTGGAAGGAAGTCGCCTTGGACAGTCTACACTTAAAGAGTGGCGAATCATTCTCCCTTTACTTGAGGGTAGAGTATTTTCATAAATGGTTTTAAATTCTTCTACAAAGGAGATGTGTCTTTTCTCTTCCATTTATTTATTCAGATAGTTATTTATATCATTATGAACTCATGGATATTTAATTTACACTTTGCATTATAATTCAATACTACTTTATTTATTTTCTTGCTCAAATTGTTTCAGTTTTGGCCATTGGCATCTCTTTAAATTGACTCCAGTGTGTCTTTGATATGCCCCCTTCATTGTATTTTTTGTTTATTTTGATTTATTTTGTTTAGCATGTCCTTACTGTCAAACCCTACAAGATAATCCAGGCTTATCTTGTATATTTCCTAGCCCAGTCCTAAAATTAGCTATTTTCCAAGGAGCCCTGGTGCCCTTTATTGGAGAATAGTATGACACTATCTTTTCAGAAATAGTGGCGTGATGATAATAGTGGAAAGCTTATGTGAAACAAGTTGCGTTTAGATGAATTCCGATAAGTATGTGGCACACAGTGTGTCACTGGATAAGAATTGTATACAATGCATGTAGATTCTCATACAGCTCACCTGTAACACAAACAGCATAAAGAGATTCCTGCAGGTTCTAAAATACTTTCTAGTTTCCCATTTTTTCATTCTTACACTAGTTGTTTTGAATCCTTCACATTTGCAATGAAGCCACGGACAATTAAACTTTGAGATAAAATATGACAGAAAATGGTACTAACCTTATAAACAGACTATTTAGCAAAACGATCTCCCAAATAATAGTAATTACATGGTTTGCCAGTTGCATGGTGAGTATACTTACGTTGGCTAAATAACTCTGTGGCAATTATGATGCCAATTTTAGTTTTTAGATGTTGTAGCATTGTGCAAATTTTAGCTGAAAGGCAAAAATGATTATCTGAGCGATCTATTGCTCCATATAGTATTTATAGTACAATTAAAATGTTCACCACTGCACTTCTCAAAAGTAGCATAAATCTTATAAGACATTAATATATACGCTTTAAACAAATGTTACTGCTAATTATTATAACATGATCTTTTCTATAAAGGTATACATTGGGACATAAAACATACGAAGGACAAAAGATTCCAAGACATTTTAGGGCCACTGTTTTGTTTTGTTTCTTCTTTCCTTTTTTTTTTTTTTTTTTTTTGTCAAAATTCTCTCTGACTGGTAAGAATTTCCTTCCAGCAATGTTAAAAGCAATATGATAATCAACACATGAAGGTTAAGTACTCTTTCCACTTTCTTATGCTTAAAATACAATTAGCCAGATGACCTTTACTCAATTACATGAAATTACTATATTTTTATCTTTAGCCTAAAATATACAGTCAAAAGGAAAACAAATACCGTACTCTGTTTAATCAGATGTTGAGCCAGTCCCCCAGTGCTATTTATTTTCCATCGTTTCTTTCAGCCTCTGTCATTTCTCATTAGTACAGTTGCGGAGAAATCTCTAGTGCTTTTTTGACCTCACATATGCTTTATTTTCCAATAAGGAAAGCCAATGGACCTTTTGTCTGGAACCTTTAACATATTGTCTGAATCATTTTCTAAAATAAATATGTCAACTAGGTAGCAAAATAAATTCCAGTAATATACTGTATCTCATCTCCTGCAAAGTCACCATGCAGACACTGCGGCCAGTCCTTTGCAGGAAGTGGGGTTAGAGTGGAGGAGTGCTTGACTTTCAGGAAACATTCTATGCAAAAGCCATTGGATCAGGGTCACCTACAAGAAAGAATGGTGATCATTTTCTAATACTTATAACCAGGAGTTAGAACCACGTAACAATGGATCAGGCCACTAAAAATGATCATGTTATTTGATATAGTTTGGCTCTATGACCCCACCGAAATATCATCTCTAATTGTAACAATCCCCACATGTTGTGGGAGGGACCTGATGGGAGGTAATTGAATCATGGGGTCAGGTTTTCCCATGCTGTTCTTGTGATAGTGAATTAGTCCCATAAGATCTCATGGTTTTATAAAGGGGGGGGTCCTCTGCACATGCTCTCTTGCCTTCTGCCATGTAAGATGTGCCATTCTCTTCCTTGATTTCTGCCATGATTGTAAGGCCTCTCAGCTATGTGGTACTGTGAATCCATTAAACCTGTTTCCTTTATAAATTTCCCAGTATTGAGTATGTCTTTTGTATTAGTCTATTCTCACACTACTAATAAAGACATACCCGAGACTGGGTAAGTTATAAAGGAAGGAGGTTTAACAGACTCACAGTTCCATAGGGCTGGGGAGGCCTCACAGTTATGGAAGAAGACAAAGGAAGAGCAAAGGGGCATCATACATGGTAGCAGGCAAGACTTTGTGTGCAGGGGAACTCCCCTTTATAAAACCATCAGATCTTGTGAGACTTATTCACTGTCATGAGAACAGCACTGGAAACACCTGCCCCCCTGATTAAGTTACCTCCTACTGGGTCCCTCCCACAACACACGGGGATTATTACAATTAGAGGTAATATTTTGTTGGGGACACAGAGCCAAACTATATCATTCTACCCCTGGCCCCTCCCAAATATCATGTTCTCACATTTCAAAACCAATCATGCCTTCCCAACAGTCCCTCAAAATCTTAACTCATTTCAGCATTAACCCAAAAGTCCACAGTCAAAGTCTCCTCTGAGACAAGGCAAGTCCCTTCCACCTATAAGCATGTAAAACCAAAAGCAAGTTAGTTTCTTCCCAGATACAATAGGGGTACAGGCACTGGGTAAATACAGCCATTCCAAATGGGAAAAATTGGCCAAAACAAAGGACTACAGGCCCCGTGAAAGTTTGAAATCCAGTGGGGCATTCAAATCTTAAAGCTCCAAAGTGATCTCCTTTGACTCCATGTCTCACATCCAGGTTGAATGGATGCAAGATGTGCGTTGCCACAGTCTTAGGCAGATCCACCCCTATGGCTTTGCAGGGTACAGTCTCACTTCCTGGCTACTTTCAAGGCTAGCATTGAGTGTCTGTAGTTTTTCCAGGTGCACGGTGCAAGCTGTCGGTGGATCTATCATTCTGGGGGCTGGAGGATGGTGACTCTCTTCTCACAGCTCCATTAGGCAGTGCCCTAGTGAGGGCTGTGTGTGGGGGCTTGCACCCCACATTTATCTTCCACACTGCCCTAGCAGAGGTTCTCTATGAGGGCACTGCCCCTGCAGGAAACTTCTGCCTGGAAGTCCAGGCGTTTCCATACATCCTCTGAAATCTTGGCAGAGGTTCTCAAACTTCAATTATTGACTTCTGTGCACCCACAGGCCCAACACCACATGTAAGGTCTCAAGGCTTGGGGCTTGTGCCCTCTGAAGCAACAGCCTGAGCTGTACATTGACCCCTTTTAGCCACAGCTGGAACTGAAACAGCAGGGATAGAGGGTACCATGTTTGGAGGCTGCAAAGAGCAGGGGCCCCTTGGGCTCAGCCCAGGAAACCATTTTTTTCCTCCTAGGCCTCCATGCCTGTGATGGGAGGAGCTACGATGAAGACTGCTGACATACCCTGGACATATTTTCCCATTGTCTTGGTGATTAGTATTTGGCTCCTTGTTACTTATGCGAATTCCTGCAGCCTGCTTTAGTTTCTCCCTAGGAAATGGGTTTTACTTTTCTACTGCATCATCAGGCTACAAATTTTTCACCATTTTATGCTCTGCCACCTCTTGAATGCTTTGCCACTCAGAAATTTATTCTGCCAGATACCCCAAATCACCTCTCTCAGTTCAAATTTTCACAGATTTCTAGGGCAGGGGTAAAATGCCGCCAGTCTCTTTGCATAGCAAGAGTGACCTTTACTCTAGTTCCCAATAATTTTCTCATCTGCATCTGAGAGCACCGCAGCCTGGACTTCATTGTTCCATATCAACTATCAGCATTCTGGTCAAAGCCATTCAACAAGTCTCTAGGAAGTTTCAAACTTTCCCACATCTTCCTGTCTTCTGAACCCTCCAAGTCTGTAGGAGCTCCAAACTTTCCCACATTTTCCTATATTCTTCTGAGCCTGCCAAACTGTTCTAACCTCTGCCTGTTACCCAGTTTCAATGTTGCTTCCACATTTTCAGGTATCTGTACAGCAGCACCCCACTCTACTGGTACCAATTTACTGTATTAGTCTGTTCTCATGCTGCTAATAAAGACATACCTAAGACTGGGTAATTTATAAAGGGAAGAGGTATAACAGAGTCACAGTTCCACATGGTCAAGGGACCTCACAATCATGGGGGCAGGTGAGTGAAGAGCAAAGTCACTTCTTACATGGCGGCAGGCAAGAGAGCATGTGTAGGGAAGCTCCCCTTTATAAAACCATCAGATCTCATGAGACTTATTCACTACCAGGAGAACAGCACAAAAAAGACCCGCCTCCATAATTCAATTACCTCCCGCCGGGTTCCTCCCATGACATGTGGCAATTATTGGAGCTGCAATTCAGGAGGAGATTTGGGTGGGGACACAGCCAAACCATATTATCTTTATTAGCAGTGTGAGAACAGATTAATATAGTAAATTGGTACCAGATAGTGAGGTGCTGTTTTAAAGATACCTCAAAATGTGGAAGCAACTTTGGAACTGGGTAATAGGCCAAGGTTGGAACAGTTTGAAGGGCTCAGAAAAAGATAGGAAAATGTGGGAAAGTTTGGAACTTCCTAGTGACTTTTTGAATGTCTTTGACGAAAATGCTGATAGTGACATGGACAATAAAGTCCAGGCTGTGGTGGTCTCAGATGGAGATGAGGAACTTGTTGGGAACTGGAGCAAACATGACTTTTTATGCTTTAGTGAAGAGACTGGTGACATTTTGCCACTGCCCTGGAGACCTATGGAACTTTGAACTTGAGTGAGATGATGTAGGGTATCCAGAAGAAGAAATTCTTAAGCAGCAAAACATTCAAGAGGAAGTAGAGCATAAAAGTTTGGAAAATTTACAGCCTGATGATGCAATAGGAAAGAAAAACCCATTTCCTGGGGAGAAATTTAAGCCTGCTGCAGGAATTTGTGCAAGTAATGAGGAACTGAATGTTAATCACCAAGACAATGGGGAAAATGTTTTCAACGAATGTCAGAGACACTCATTGCAGCCCCTTCCATCACAGGCCCAGAGGACTATGAGGGAAAAATGGTTTCGTGGGCCAAGCTTAGGGTCTCACTGCTCTATGCAGCCTCTGAACGTGGCGCCCTGCATCCCAGCTTCTTCAGCTTTAGCTATGGCTAACAGGGGTTAATGTATACCTCAGGCCCTTGCTTCAGTAGATGCAAACCCCAAGCCTTGGCATCTTACATGTGGTGTTGGGCCTGTGGGTACACAGAAGTCAAGAATTGAGGTTTGAGAACCTCCGCCTGGATTTCAGAAGATGTATGGAAATGCCTGGATCTCCAGGCAGAAGTTTCCTGCAGGGGCAGTGCCCTCATGGAGAACCTCTGCTAGGGCAGTGTAGAAGGGAAGTGTGGGGTGCGAGCCTCCACACAGAGTTTCCAATTGGGCAATGCCTACAGGAATTGTGAGAAAAGGGCTACCATCCTCCAGACCCCAGAATGATGGATCCACTGATAACTTGCATCATGCACCTGGAAAAGCTGCAGACACTCAACGCTAGCCTTGAAAGCAGCCGGGAAGGCAGCTGTACCCTGCAAGTCAAAGGGGCAGATCTGCTCAAGCCTGTGGAAACCCATCTCTTGCATCAGTGTGGCCTGGATGTGAGAGATGGAGTTAAAGGAAATCATTCTGGAACTTTAAGTTTTAATGACTGCCTTTTTAGATTTTGGAATTGCATGGGGCCTATAGCCCCTTCCTTTTGGCCAATTTCTCCCATTTGGAACAGCTATATTTACCCAATGCCTGTACACACATTGTGTCTAGGAGGTAAATAACTTGCCTTTGATTTTACAGGCTCGTAGGTGGAAGGGTTTTGCCTTGTCTCAGATGAGACTTTGGACTGTGGACTTTTTGAGTTAATGCTGAAATGAGTTAAGACTTTGAGGGACTGTTGGGAACGCATGATTAGTTTTGAAATGTGAGGACAGGAGATTTGGGAGTGGCCGGGGTGGAGTGGTATGGTTTGGCTCTGTGTCCTCACCCAAATCTCACTTCTAATTGTAATAATCTCCCTGTGTTGTGGGAGGGACCCAGTGAGAGGTAACTGAATCATGGAGGTAGATTTTTCCCATGCTGTTCTCATGATAGTGAATAAGTCTCACAAGATCTGATGGTTTTATAAAGGGGAGTTCCCCTGCACATGCTCTCCTGTCTGCTGCCATGTAAGACGTACCTTTCTCCTCCTTGCCTTCCACAATAATTGTGAGGCCTCCCAAGCCATGTGGAACTGTGAGTCAATTAAACCTCTTTCCTTTATAAATTACCCAGTTCTAGGTATGTGTTTAATAGCAGCATGAGAATAGACGAATACATTACTCAAGCAGAGGCAGAGTGTCAGAGTGTTGAGGATGTAATTTCAGCTCAGGGTATGAATATGATCTGTATAAATGCTATCAATTGTCGTGTGTGTGTTCATTTTTAGAATGCTACTAAATTATAGATATTTAAAATCTGGCTTTAGAAATGAGCTCTTTGTAGATCTAAATTTTACCACTTCTTATATATGATAATTTAAACCACATTACTATGTTAAGAAAGACTTCACCAGATCACTGTTCTTTTACCTAAATGTGTGTGTATGTGATGTCTTGAACAAAATGAACAAAATACATAAGATACTCTGTCCATTTATTTTGTATCTAACAACCTTAGTAATTAAATGCAAGTCAACTGCTTTAAGTCAATTATTTAACCCTTTTACCACTTCTATTAAAGGCATGCTGATTGAGCATATATTATGTGCTTCAATTTCTCCTGAATTGTGTAGAGATCAGATACAATATGATATGATCTACACATTTGAGAGTCTGCAATTTAGTTAATATTGAATACATATGTCCATAAAAATACTATATGGGATATGACTTACTCTTCTTCCACATATGTTTGAAAATATGAAGATTTCTCAGTGGAATGACATAGCCATTATGTTATACAATAGATAATTTTATGGGAAGGGTAATACCTGATGACAAAAAGTTGTTTCTCAATAATAATAGTTTTTAGAAGCTTGTGCAGATGGATATTAACATGGGATTTAGGGGGAAACTAGGTCAAAGTGGGATCATTGGAAAGATAAGTATTTAAGCAGTTGGGCCATGGAGAGTTCCTATTTGAAGCTTTAGTCAGTGAAGAGGCACTGCTTTTTTTTTTTTTTGAGATGGAGTCTCACTCCGTCACCCAGGCTGGAGTGCAGTGGCACAATCTCAGCTCACTGCAACCTCCACACCCTGGTTTCAAGCGATTCTCCTGTCTCAGCCTCCCCCTGCATAGCTGGGATTACAGGTGTCCACCACCACGTCTGGCTAATTTTTGTATTTTTAGTAGAGATGGGGTTTCACCATGTTGGCCAGGCTAGTTTTGAACTCCTGATCTCAAGTGATCTGCCCACCTCGGCCTCCGCACCTGGCAGGAGCCGCTGAAATGTTTGAAAGTCAGTAAGTGTAGTTTAGTGTTTGCTTCTCAGCCATACAGTCTGGTTACAAATCCTGACTCATTCACTAGCTTTCTGACTCTGCAAATTGTTTAATTTTTCTGAACCTCACATATGTCTTTAGAATGAAAGTATAATAGTTATTACTTCACTGGACTGTGTGAAAATCAATGGAAGTAACACATATTTGTCTCTTACCATGCTGTCTGGGATGGATTAAATGCTCAACAATTGGAAGCTGTTGTTATTATTAATAACACAAGCCTAGCAGTTAGAAGAAGAATTTCAGACAAGCGTAACTAAAGGATGCAAAGCTACTTTCAGGATTAGTGTAGCGATCCAAACTGTATTAATGTACAATAAAATGCAAATGTGAAGTAAGTTAAGCCTACTGATGATCAAAACCTATTGCAAATGCTTTTTTGTAGGGAGAATAGGGCAAAGCTGTGCTTCCAGTACAACTCATAGGTTATTTTTGGATTTAAATAATTTTTGTATAATGTTCTGGATTGCTATAATATAAATTGTGTACTGTATTGGGGATAAAAAGTGCCTACTGAGTATTAGGTCATAAAAATGTTATTCAGATTCTGTATTATAAAAGTATGAAATCTTTAGAGCCAGGAACTTGTACAGCACCAAGGACAAGGCCACCGAGTGGAATGCAAATTTACATGTGGGCAGGGAACTGCCATAATGAAAATGTTCCTAGACCCTAGCATGATGTCTGACTCAAAGTAAGTACTCCATTAATGTTTCCTTGTGGTAGTGCCTTACTTTTATTTTCTTTTTTATTTTTATTTTTTTTATTTTTTTTATTATACTTTAAGTTCTAGGGTACATGTGCATAGCGTGCAGGTTTGTTATATATGTATACTTGTGCCATGTTGGTGTGCTGCACCCATCAACTCGTCATTTATATCAGGTATAACTCCCAATGCTATCCCTCCCCCCTCCCCATAATAGGCCCTGGTGTGTGATGGTCCCCTTCCCAAGTCCAGGTGATCTCATTGTTCAATTCCCACCTATGAGTGAGAACATGTGGTGTTTGGTTTTCTGTTCTTGTGATAGTTTGCTGAGAATTATGGTTTCCAGCTGCATCCATGTCCCTACAAAGGACACAAACTCATCCCTTTTTATGGCTGCATAGTATTCCATGGTGTATATGTGCCACATTTTCTTAATCCAGTCTGTCACTGATGGACATTTGGGTTGATTCCAAGTCTTTGCTATTGTGAATAGTGCTGCAATGAACATACGTGTGCATGTGTCTTTATAGCAGCATGATTTATAATCCTTTGGGTATATACCCAGTAAGGGGATGACTGGGTCATATGGTATTCCTAGTTCTAGATCCTTGAGGAATCGCCATACTGTTTTCAACAATGGTTGAACTAGTTTACAATCCCACCAACAGTGTAAAAGTGTTCCTACTTCTCCACATCCTCTCCAGCACCTGTTGTTTCCTGACTTTTTAATGACTGCCATTCTAACTGGTGTGAGATGGTATCTCATTGTGGTTTTGATTTGCATTTCTCTGATGGCCAGTGATGATGAGCATTTTATTGAGGATTTTTGCATCGATGTTCATCAGGGAAATTGGTCTAAAATTCTCTTTTTTTGTTGTGTCTCTGCCAGGCTTTGGTATCAGGATGATGTTGGCCTCATAAAATGAGTTAGGGAGGATTCCCTCTTTTTCTGTTGATTGGAATAGTTTCAGAAGGAATGGTACCAGCTCCTCCTTGTACCTCTGGTAGAATTCAGCTGTGAATCCATCTGGTCCTGGACTTTTTTTGGTTGGTAGGCTATTAATTATTGCCTCAATTTCAGAGCCTGCTATTGGTCTATTCAGGGATTCAGCTTCTTCCTGGTTTAGTCTTGGGAGAGTGTAAGTGTCCAGGAAATTATCCATTTCTTTTAGATTTTCTAGTTTATTTGTGTAGAAGTGTTTATAGTATTTTCTGATGGTAGTTTGTATTTCTGTGGGGTCGGTGGTGATATCCCCTTTATTGTTTTTTATTGCATCTATTTGATTCTCCTCTCTTTTCTTCTTTATTAGTCTTGCTAGCAGTCTATCAATTTTGTTGATCTTTTAAAAAAAACCAGCTCCTGGATTCATTGATTTTTTGGAGGGTTTTTTGTGTCTCTATCTCCTTCAGTTCTGCTCTGATCTTAGTTATTTCTTGCCTTCTGCTAGCTTTTGAATGTGTTTGCTCTTGCTTCTCTAATTCTTTTAATTGTGATGTTAGAGTGTCAATTTTAGATCTTTCCTGCTTTCTCTTGTGGGCATTTAGTGCTATAAATTTCCCTCTACACACTGCTTTAAATGTGTCCCAGAGATTCTGGTATGTTGTATCTTTGTTCTCATTAGTTTCAAAGAACATCTTGATTTCTGCCTTCATTTCGTTATGTACCCAGTAGTCATTCAGGAGCAGGTTATTCAGTTTCCATGTAGTTGAGCGGTTTTGATTGAGTTTCTTAGTCCTGAGTTCTAGTTTGATTGCACTGTGGTCTGAGAGACAGTTTGTTATAATTTCTGTTCTTGTACAATTGCTGAGGAGTGCTTTACTTCCAACTATGTGGTCAATTTTGGAATAAGTGTGATGTGGTGCTGAGAAGAATGTATATTCTGTTGATTTGGGGTGGAGAGTTCTGTAGATATCTATTAGGTCCGCTTGGTGCAGAGATGAGTTCAATTACTGGATATCCTTGTTAACTTTCTGCCTCATTGATCTGTCTAATGTTGACAGTGGGGTGTTGAATTCTCCCATTATTATTGTATGGGAGTCTAGGTCTCTTTGTAAGTCTCTAAGGACTTGCTTTATGAATCTGGGTGCTCCTGTATGGGGTGCATGTATATTTAGGATAGTTAGCTCTTCCTGTTGAATTGATCCCTTTACCATTATGTAATAGCCTTCTTTGTCTCTTTTGATCTTTGTTGGTTTAAAGTCTGTTTTATTAGAGACTAGGATTGCAACCCCTGCTTTTTTTTTGGTTCTCCACTTGCTTGGTAGATCTTCCTCCATCCCTTTATTTTGAGCCTATGTGTGTCTCTGCATGTGAGATGGGTCTCCTGAATACAGCAAACTGATGGGTCTTGACTCTTTATCCAATTTGCCAGTCTGTGTCTTTTAATTGGACCATTTAGTCCTTTTACATTTAAGGTTAATATTGTTATGTGTGAACTTGATCCTGTCATTATGATATTGACTGGTTATTTTGCTCATTAGTTGATGCAGTTTCTTCCTAACTTCAATGGTTTTTACATTTTGGCATGTTTTTGCAATGGCTGGTACCTGTTGTTCCTTTCCATGCTTAGTGCTTCCTTCAGGATCTCTTGTAGGGCAGGCCTGGTGGTGACAAAATCTCTAAGCATTTGCTTGTCTGTAAAGGATTTTATTTCTCCTTCACTTATGAAACTTAGTTTGGCTGGATATGAAATTCTGGGTTTAAAATTCTTTTCTTTAAGAATGTTGAATATTGGCCCCCACTCTCTTCTGGCTTGGAGAGTTTCTGCCGAGAGATCTGCTGTTAGTCTGATGGGCTTCGCTTTGTGGGTAACCCGACCTTTCTCTCTGGCTGCCCTTAACATTTTTTCCTTCATTTCAACTTTGGTGAATCTGACAATTATGTGTCTTGGAGTTGCTCTTCTCGAGGAGTATCTTTGTGGCATTCTCTGTATTTCGTGAATTTGAATGTTGGCCTGCCTTACTAGGTTGGGGAAGTTCTCCTGGATGATATCCTGAAGAGTGTTTTCCAACTTGGTTCCATTTTCCCCCTCACTTTCAGGAACCCCAATCAGACGTAGATTTGGTCTTTTCACATAATCCCATACTTCTTGAAGGCTTTGTTCATTTCTTTTTCCTCTTTTTTCTTTAGATTTCTCTTCTCACTTAGTTTCATTCATTTGATCCTCAATTGCTGATACTCTTTTTTCCAGTTGATCGAGTCAGTTACTGAAGCTTGTGCATTTGTCACGTATTTCTCTTTTCATGGTTTTTATCTCTGTCAGTTCGTTTATGGCCTTCTCTGCATTGTTTATTCTAGTTATCCATTCTTCCATTCTTTTTTCAAGATTTTTAGTTTCTTTGCGCTGGGTACATAATTCCTCCTGTAGCTCTGAGAAGTCTGATGGACTGAAGCCTTCTTCTCTCAACTCGTCAAAGTCATTCTCGGTGCAACTTTGATCCATTGCTGGCGATGAGCTGCGTTCCTTTGCAGGGGGAGATGCACTCTTATTTTTTGAATTTCCAGCTTTTCTGCCCTGTTTTTCCCCCATCTTTGTGGTTTTATCTGCCTTTGGTCTTTGATGATGGTGACGTACTGATGGGGTTTTGGTGTGAGTGTCCTTTCTGTTTGTTAGTTTTCCTTCTAACAGTCAGGACCCTCAGCTGTAGGTCTGTTGGAGATTGCTTGAGGTCCACTCCAGACCCTGTTTGCCTGGGTATCAGCAGTGGAGGTTGCAGAAGATAGAATATTGCTGAATAGCGAGTGTTCCTGTCTGATTCTTGCTCTGGAAGCTTCATCTCAGGGGTGTACCCCGCTGTGTGAGGTGTGGGATGTCGGTCTGCCCCTAGTGGGGGATGTCTCCCAGGTAGGCTACTCAGGGGTCAGAGACCCACTTAAGCAGGCAGTCTGTCTGTTCTCAGATCTCAACCTCTGTGTTGGGAGATCCACTGCTCTCTTCAGAGCTGTCAGACAGGGTCATTTGCATCTGCCGAGGTTTCTGCTGCTTTTTGTTTAGCAATGCCCTGTCACCAGAGGTGGAGTCTACAGAGACAGGCAGGCCTCCTTGAGCTGCTGTGGGCTCCACCCAGTTTGAGCTTCCTGGCGGCTTTGTTTACCTACTTAAGCCTCAGCAATGGCGGGCGCCCCTCCCCCAGCCTTGCTGCTGCCCTGCAGTTAGATCTCAGACTGCTGTGCTAGCAATGAGGGAGGCTCTGTGGGCGTGGGACCCTTCCGGCCAGGTGTGGGATATAATCTCCTGGTGTGCCGTTTGCTAAGACCCTTGGTAAAGCGCAGTATTAGGGTGGGAGTTACCCGATTTTCCAGGTGTTGTGTGTCTCAGTTCCCCTGGCTAGAAAAAGGGATTCCCTTCCCCCTTGCACTTCCCAGGTGAGGCGATGCCTTGCCCTGCCTCAGCTCTCGCTGGTCGGGCTGCACCAGCTGACCAGCACTGATTGTCTGGCACTCCCCAGTGAGATGAACCCGGTACCTCAGTTGAGAATGCAGAAATCACCCGTCTTCTGTGTCGCTCGTGCTGGGAGCTAGAGACTGAAGCTGTTCCTATTCGGCCATCTTGCTCTGGGGCCCACTTTTATTTTCTAAAGGAATCCATGTGTATTGTTGAGATAACAAAGTAATACCAACAGACATAACAATATATAGTCGTCCCTTGTCACAACCCTCTTCAATCTAAGCCACATACCTCAGAGACTTTTGACTCTTTCTTCTGGTATTTACTTCTAGTTTTTATAAAGAATAAGCATGTGCTGATATTTATGGAATTATCAATCACTAATTTTATTTTATTTTTTAATTTTTTTGTATTTTTAATCTTGGTGGGTACATAATAGGTATATATATTTATGGGATACATGAGATGTTTTGATAATACTGGCAAGAATGTGGACAAAAGGGAACCTTTGTATGTTGTTGGTAGGAATATAAATTATTTTTTATTTTTATGTAAATTGACAATTTAAAATTTTGTATATATGGGGTACAAAGCAATGTTATGATTTATGAATACAATATGAAATAAGCCAAGCTAATTAGCATATCCAACACATCAAATCTTTTTTTTTTGGGGATGAGAACATTTGAAATGTACTCTCTTAGCTTGAAATGCACAATACACTGTTATGAACTATATTCACCACATTGTGCAATAGATCCTAAAAACCTTAATTCCTTAGGTCTAACTGAGGCTTTCTACCTTTTGACCAATATTTCCCCATTCTCCCCACTCCCCAGCCTCTGTAACCAGCATTATATTCTCTGCTTCTACTGGTTTCATTGTTTTAGATTCTACATATAGTTGAGATCATGTAGTAATTGTATCTCTGTGCCTGGCTTATTTCATTTAGCAAAATGTTCTTGAATTCCATCCGTTTTGTCATGAATGACCGAATTTTCCTCATTTGTAAGGCTGAATAGTACTCTATTGTGTATATATACCACATGTTCTTTATCCATTCTTTTGTTGATAGACACTTAGGTTGATTTCATTTCTTTGCCATTTGAGTAGAGCTGTAATGAATATTCCAGAATGTGCAGACACCTCTTAGGCAAATTAATCTTTCTGGTAAATATCCAAACACAGGATTGCTACATCATATGAAAATTCTATTGTTAAATTTTAAAAACCTCTTCACTGTTTCTCTAGTGACTGTACTAATTTACATTCTTACCATCCGTTTACAAGGGTTCAATTATTGGCATAATCCATACAATTCTTTATGTTACAACCTCCACTCCTTACCTTTATCTTCCCAAAATACTTATGTCAAAATTTTTGGTTAAAGTAGCAGTTAATTATTACATTTTTACCACGTGAATATTACTCATTGCTGAACTATGAAGTGTGCAATTATTTTATTCCTTTTCATGTAGCATTTTGTGTTGTCTGGTATGGAATATGCCTGATTTTTTGTTTACTAGCTTAATTTTCCATGTACCTTTACCTAATTTTCCAGAATTCCAAACATTTCTGTAGCATTCTGCTCAAAATTATGTTCAAATTCTTTTCAGTTCAAAAACTGAAAGTCTATCAGTTCCTGTTTTCTGCTTTTTGGGAATTCTTCCTCACAACTCAAGATCACCATCTCTTGGGCTTCAATCTGTATTAGTTGCTCTCTAAACCTGCAAGCAAACTGTCATTCTGACACTTCCCTTCACCACCACCTGGGACTTCTCTCATCTCACTCATAGGTTGAATGACCTCTTTCCTAGATCTCGTGTGTTCCTATTGCCTAGTTTATTATCTTGTTAGGGTTAAGCCATATGCTCAGTGGAAATGGGGAAGGGGAATTTCTAGAGATTTTGCAGCTCTAAAAATCTCTTAATTTATAGGTTGACTGAGCATGAAATTCTACTTCAGAGTCTTTCTCCCCACTTCTAGCTTTCAGTAGTGCAGTTGCAAATTCTTATGATATTCAGATTTCTGGTTCTTATTACGTTTTCTGACCATCTATCCCATCCCTAGAAGGCTTTAAAAATATTTTTCATTATGGCTGTGTGGTAGGCTGAATAATGCTCTCTGAAAGTTGTCCACATCCTAATTCCTGGATCGTGTAATAACTGTTGTCATATTAAATATATGATAAAAGAGACTTGCAGATGTGATTTAATTAAGGATATTGAGATGGGGAGATTATTCTAGATTATCTAGGAGGGTCCAATATAATCACAAGGATCCTTATAAGAGGTAATGAGAGGGATTTTTAAATTTAGCTTAATTTCTTTTTTATTTTTCTTTTTTATAGAGACGGAGTCTTACTATTTTGTCCATGCTTATCTTGATGATTTTGAACTCCTGGCCTCAAGTGATTCTCCCACCTTGGCTTCCCAAAGTGCTGGGATTCCAGTTGTGAGCTGCCACAGCCAGTCAAAGAGATTTGACTACAGAAATAGGAGATGTGACTACAGAAGCAAGAAGGTGGAGTTAAGGAAGAAAAGCGTCATGAGGGAAGGAATGCAAACAGCATCCAGAAGCTAGAAAAGCTACAGAAACATATTTTCACTGAGAGACTCCAGAAGGTACAAGTCCTGCCAAAATCTTGAACTTTGTCCAGTGTAACGGATTTCAACTTCTTCCCAGCAGAGGTACGAGAGAATACATTTTGTTGTTTTAAGCCATCAAGTTTGTGATACTTTGTTACAATTAAAATAGGAAACTAACAGAAGTGGTGATCTAAAATTCCTCAATGTGCCTATCTATATCTATAAGCCTTTTGGATTTATTGCATTGGCCACTTTCAATCTGAAAAGGCAAGCCCTTCAGTTCTAGGAAATACTCTCGATTATATGTTTGACAATTTCCATTCCTCTGTCTTCTTTCATCTCTTTAGTCTTATTAGGAAGATATTGTGGCTCACAAATTGATCCCTTAATTTTTTTATCTTTTCTCTCTTGTTACCCAGGCTTATATTTTTACCCTACTTTTTGGCAAAGAAAATGAACTTTATTGTCTTATATTTTGAATAAATTTTCAGTTTATATATATACATATATATACACACACACATACACACACACACACACATATATACACACGTTGACATACATGCAAATACACACACATTCCTAAGTTATTTCTTATTCTCTGATCACTTTTTATATCATCCTGTTCTAGTTTCATGAATGATTTATACAATATCTTCTCCTATTTCTTCGAGAATAGCATCAATAGGTTGCTTTGTTTACCTTTGAAATGTTCTGTTTTGAAGTCCTTTGTCTCTTTCATGTGAGATAATTTCATTTAATTTTATACTTAAAAATAATTATTAAAACACGAATTGGGAGCTCTGTGGGCATGGGCAAGATTTGTTGAATGGTGTATTTCATTCTAGGATGATCGTGTGTGAACTTTGCTCTTTATTTAAAGGGTACCCCCAAGTCAGTATCTATAGTAATCCTGTCCAAGGGAAGGGTGTGTGAGCTGAAGAGTAGAACAGGATGTGCGAGGAGTGTAACTCTGCTGTATACAAAATTTCATACAATTCTCCTACTTTCAGCCCTGTTCCTTATATAACCTTCTGCTATAGTTGTTTGCCACGAAATCTGAGCTGCTGAGGGTTCTGTAGCCAAATTGACTCGCTTCTTGCTGCCACTCTTTGTTGTCTGCAGACATTTTAATTTCAGCTCCCTGGTCTTTACTAAATCACTAACCACTTGGCTACCAATCTTTAAAAAATGTAGTGACATCTTGATCGGTTGTCTCCTTTACCATATTCTTTGTCTTTGTGGATTTGTACCATTTGCATTTGTGTGTACCATAATTTTAGTGATATTTCAAGGAGTAGAAACAAACAAGAACTCAGTATGCTATGACTAAATGAATGTTGTACAATGAATATTTGATGAGTGAATGAATAGCATACCAATAAATGGTGACATGATTAAATATTATGAAGATGTACAGCTGATAATTGACTCTGGTTCACAATGTCCTTCATGCATATGAAGTTTTTATTTCTTAAACAGTAGAAGACAGTTAATGGTATCAAGGAAACATTATATGTCATTATGTAATTGTAAATCGTTCCTTCAGAGAACATTTCAGTCACACACATTTGCTGGTGAACCCAAGTTAATAAAATATATTCATTACTCTTATTTTTTATTCAAATAGAAATCTTAGGAGGAAAAGGAGGTAGATATTAGTAACCCCATTTTAGAGACGAGTAAACAGAATCCAGGAGTTAGAGCAATCTGTTAAATGTTACATTTTAAGGCAGGGGCAGGTCTAGACATTGAAACCAAGTATTCTTTCTGACTCTTGGTTAATTACTTTTTCCTCTCATTATACCCTGAGACCGCTCAGAAGAACAGATCTGGCTGCAACTACTTTATTTGCATGATTGTTAGCATTCCCCAGAAGAAATAGGAAATGTGTTAATAAGCCAGAATAGTGTAAAGATTGGAGACAATTTTATTAATTTGAAGGAAAAGTTTAATGATTTTTCAGTTTTACCTAATACAAATTGGCTGACAATTATAATTTTTATTAAAATATTAATATATTTGCAATTATGCTTTGCCACACTGCTTTATCTATTCTTACAACCATTAATATTAAAAGACATTCCCCTTCAAAAGGAAGGTATAAATGTTGTACCGTAATTGCCACATTATTCTGTGATTAAAATGAAATATGTATTCAGGCAAAATCATACAATATTTAGTGGTTCCATTAAGAGCTATTTGGATGAAACGAGTTAGTAATATGCCATTTAGGCATCTTTTCTATATATATGTTTTTCATGGATTTTCTCCTGGTTATTAATGTCTTTTGAGAACTATTATTTTAATTTCATCATATGATAATATATGGCTTTAAAATAGAAAGTGATGTGGCATGCTCTGAATATTAGGCTTACTTTATTTGCATAATGAGCTGAGTGTCCCAAGGCTGGTAACTATAGTCATTTACTTATCTTGCTACTCAAAACTTTCTAGAAAAATATGATAGAGGTGCAGAAGGGAGAGAAGATTATTATATGAAAGCACAGTAGGGTACATTCTTTGGGATCTGAGAAATGTTTGTAGTTATTAAAAGATGTCTCCCAGAGTCATGGAACAAAGGAAAAATGTAGTTTTAGCATGTAAGAAAGAAGATGAACTTGAATTAATATCACTATAATTTAATCAATTTTTTAATGTATAAACTTCTTTATTCCCGCTGTGACTTACTTCAGTCATTGGCTTATTTTATTCACTCATTTATTTAACAAATATTTCTTGAGCATTTGTTATGTGCTAGGCAGCATAATAGGCATTGGGGATATGGTGCTGTAAAATGGACATGGACTCTGTCCTCATGAATATCACATTACAGTAGGAAGACTCATGAGAACAAGTAAATTATTTAAAAATATAAACTCAGAGGATGTTAAACCCTATGATAGTAATAAATCAGAGTAAGACAATATAGAAATTTTTTTTTTTACCACAACCACACCAACATCTATTGTTCTTTGATCTTTTGATTACGGTTATTCTTGAAGGAGTAAGGTGGTATCACATTGTGGTTTTGATTTGCATTTCCCTGATTATTAGCGGTGTTGAACATTTTTTATATGTTTGTTTGCCATTTTTTACACCTTCTTTTGAGAATTGTCTTTTCGTGTCTTTAGCTCACTTTTTGATGAGATTGTTTTTTTTTTTTTTCTTGCTGATTTGTTTGAGTTTCTTGTAGATTCTGAATATTAGTACTTTGTCAGATGCATAGTGTGCAAAGATTTTCTCCCACTTTGTGGGTTGTCTGTTAACTCTGCCGATTATATCTTTTACTGTGCAGATGCTTTTTAGTTTAATTAACTCTCATCTATTTATCTTTGTTTTTGTTTCATTTGCTTTTGGGTCCTTGGTCATGAAGTCTTTGGCTAAACCAATGTCTAGTAGGGTTTTTCCAATGTTATCTTCTAGAATTTTTTGGTTTCATGTCTTAGATTTAAGATCCATCTTGAGTTGATTTTTGTATAAGGTGAGAGATGAGGATCCAGTTTCATCCTTCTACATATGACTTGTCAATTATCCCGGCACCATTTGTTGAATAAGGTGTCCTTTCCTCCACTTTATGTTTTTGTTTGCTTTCTGGAAGATGAGTTGGCTGTAAGTATTTGGCTTTATTTCTTAGTTATCTATGCTGTTCCATTGGTCTATGTGCCTGTTTTTATATCAGTACCATGCTATTTTGGTGACTATAGACTTACAGCATAGTTTGAAGTCAGGTAATGTGATGCCTCCAGATTTGTTCTTTAATCTTAGTTTTGCTTTGGCTATGTAGGCTCTTATTTGGTTCCATATGAATTCTATGATTGTTTGTTTCTAGTTCTGTGAAGAATAATGGTAGTATTTTTATGGGAATTACATGGAATTTGTAGATTGCTTTTGACAGTATAGTCATTTTCACAGTATCGATTCTATCCACCCATGAGCATGGGATGCGTTTTCATTTGGTTGTGCACTCTATGATTTTGTCAGCAGTGTTTTGTAGGTTTCTTTGTAGACGTCTTTCACCTCCTTGGTTACGTATATTCCTAAGTTTGTTTTGTTTGCTTGTTTATTTAGCAACTATTGTAAAAGGGGTTGTGCTCCTTATTTTATTCTCAGGTTGGCTGCTGTTGTTGTATAGCAGTGCTACTGATTTTTGTACATCAATTTTGTATCCTGAAACTGTACTAAATGTATTTATCAGTTCTATGAGCTTTTTGGATGAGTCTTTAGGGTTTTCTAGGTATAAGATCATATCATCAGTGAACAGCAACAGTTTGACTTCCTCTTTACCTAATGTGGATGTATTTTATTTTGTTCCTTTGTCTGATTGCTCTGGCTAGAACTTCCAGTACTATATTGAATAGAAGTGGTGAAAGTGGGCATCCTTGTCTTGTTTTAGTTCTCAGGGGAAATGCTTTCAACTTTTCCCTATTCAATATAATGTTGACTGTGGGTTTGTCATAGACGGCTTTTACTACCTTAAAATGTGTCCATTTTATGCCTATTTGCTGAAGTTTTTAATTACAAATCAATGCTGGATTTTGTCAAATGCTCTTTCTGCATCTATTGAGATAATTATGTGTTTTTTGTTTTTAATTCTTTTTATGTGGTGTATTACATTTACTGACTTGCATATGTTAAGTGATCCCTGCATCCCTGGTATGAAACCTCCTCGATCATGGTGGATTATCTTTTTGATATGCTGTTGGATTTGGTTAGCTAGTATTTTGTTGAGGATTTTTTGCATCTATGTTCATCAGGGATATTGGTCTGTAGTTTTGTTCGTTATGTCCTTTCCTGGTTTTGGTGTTAGGGTGGTACTGGCTTCATAGAATGATTTAGAAAGGATTTTCCTTTTCTCTATGTTGTCGAAAAGCATCAATAGGATTTGTACCTATACCTCCTTGAATATCTGACATTTCAGCTGTGAATCCCTCTGGTCCTGGACTTTATTTTGTTGGCAAATTTTTATTGCAATTTCAATGTTGCTGCTTCTTATTAGTCTGCTTGAAGTTTCTATTTCTTCCTGGATTACTCTAGAAGAGTTTTATCTTTCCAGGAATTTATCAATCTCCTCTAGGTTTTCTGGTTTGTGTGCATAAAGGTTTTCATAGTAGCCTTGAATGATCTTTGTATTTCTATGGTATCAGCTGCAGTATCTATCTCCCATTCTGTTTTTAATTGAGCTTATTTTGATCTCTCTTCTTTTCTTGGTTAATCTCACTAATGATCTATCAATTTTGTTTATTGTTTCAAAGAACCAGCTTTTTCCTTTATCTTTATTATTATTATTTTTGTTTGTTTCAATTTTATTTAATTCTGCCCTGATCTTTGTTATTTCTTTTCTTCTGTTGGGTTTGGGTTTGGTTTGTTCTTGTTTCTCTAGTTCCTCTAGGTGTGACTGTAGGTTGTCCATTTGTGTTCTTTTAGACTTTCTGATGTTGGCAATCGATGCTATGAACTTTCCTCTTAGCACTCCTTTTGCTGTGTCCTAGAGGTGTTGATAGGTTATGTCACTATTGTTCAGTTAGAAGCATTTTTAAAATTCTATATTGATTTCATTGCTGACCCCATGATCATTCAGGAGCAAGTTATCTAATTTCCATGTATTTGCCTGATTTTGAGAGTTCCTTTTGAAGTTTTTTTCCAATTTTATTCCACTGTAGTCTGAGATAGTATTGATATAATTTCAATTTTCTTAAATGTATTTAGACTTGTTTTGTGGCCTATCATATGGTCTACCTTGGAGAATAAACCATGTGCTTATGAATAGAATGTGTATTCTGCAATTGTGTAGAATGTTCTGTAAATATCTGTTAAATCCATTTGTTCTAGAGTATAGTGTAAGTCCATTGTTTCTTTGTTTACTTTCTTCCTTAATGATCTGCCTAGTGCTATCAATGGAATATTGAAGTTTCCCACTATTATTGTGTTGCTGTCGATCAGAAATTGTTTCATAAATTTGGGAGTTCCAGTGTGTTAGATGCATATTTATTTAGGATTATGATATTTTCCTGTTGGACTAGTCCTTTTATCATTATGTAATGTCTCTCTTTGTCATTTTCAACTGTTTTTGCTTTAATATCTGTTTTGTTTGATATAAGAATAGCTACTCTTTCTTGATTTTGGTGTCCATTTGCACGGAATACTTTTTTCCACCCCTTTACCTTAAGTTTATGTGAGTCCTTATGTGTTCAGTGAGTCTCTTGAAGACAGCAGATACTTGCTTGCAGAATTCTTATCCATTCTGCCACTCTGTATATTTCAAGTTGAGCATTTAGGCCATTTACAGTCAATGTTAGTGTTGAGAATTAAGGTACTATTATATGCATTGTGCTAGTTGTTTCCTGAATACCTTGTTTTCTTAAAAAAATTATGTCATGTTTTTATAGGCCCTGTGAGATTTATACTTTAAGGAGGTTATATTTTGGTGTATTTTGAGGATTTATTTCAAGATTTAGAGCTCCTTTTAGCAGTTCTTGTAGTGTTGGTTAGGTAGCGGTGAATTCTCTTTTTCTTTCCTTTTCTTTCTTTCTTTCTTTTTTTTTTTTTTTGAGACAGAGTTTCACTCTTCTTGTCCAGGCTGGAGTGCAACAGCATGATCTCAGCTCACTGCAACCTCTGCCTCCCGGGTTCAAGTGATTCTCCTGCCTCACCCTCCTGAGTTGCTGTGGTTGCAGGCATGTGCCACCATCCCTGGCTATTTTTTTTTTTTTTTTTTTTTTTTTTTTTTTGTATTTTTAGTAGAGACAGAGTTTCACCATGTTGGTCAGGCTGGTTTCAAACTCCTGATTTCAGGTGATCCACCTACCTCTGCCTCCCAAAGTACTGGAATTATAGGCATAAGCCACTGCGACCGGCCCATGACTGTATCTTTCTTTCATTTATAAGCTTAGTTTATTCTGGATACAAAATTTTTTGCTGATAATTGTTTTGTTTAAGGAAGCTAAAGATAGGACCCCAATAAACACTAGCTTGTAATGTTTCTGCTTAGAAATCTGCTATCTTATAGGTTTTCCTTTATAGGTTACCTGATACTTTTTGCCTGATAGCTCTTAAGATTCTTTCTTTATCTTGACTTTAGATAACCTGATGACTATGTGCCTAAGCAATGATCTTTTTGTGAT
Source organism: Chlorocebus sabaeus (assembly GCF_047675955.1). NCBI lineage: Eukaryota > Metazoa > Chordata > Mammalia > Primates > Cercopithecidae > Chlorocebus > Chlorocebus sabaeus. The sequence goes on along the minus strand of NC_132933.1, from coordinate 14,010,015 downwards.
GAATTTCCCAGGTGTTCTTTGAGCTTCTTATATTTGGATGTCTAGATCTTTAGAAAGGCCAGGGAAGTATTTCTCAATTATTCCCTCAAATATGATTTCCAAACTTTTATATTTCTCTTCCTTCTCAGGAACACCAATTATTCTTGGGTTTGGTCATTTAACATAATCCCAAACTTCTTGGAGACTTTGTTCATTTTTAAATTCTTTTTTCTTTGTCTTTGTCATATTGGGTTAATTTGAAAGCCTTGTCTTCAAGTTCTCAAGTTATTTCTTCTATTTGTAGAATTCTATTGCTGAGACTTTCCAGTGTATTTTGCATTTCTCTAAGTGTGTCCTTCATTTCCAGAATTTGTGATTGTTTTTTATATATGGTATCTATTTTTCTGTAGATTTTTCTGTCTATATCCTCTATCTTCTTTTAAATTCCTTTAAATTGGTATTAACCTTTCTCTTGTGCCTCCTTGAGTAGCTTAATAATCGACCTTCTGATTTTTTTTTTTTTTTTTTTTTTTTTTTTGGCAATTCAGAGACTTCTTCTTGGTTTGGATCCATTGCTTGTGAACTTGTGTGATCTTTTGGTTGTGTAAAAGAACCTTCTTTTGCCATATTAACATAATTGTTTTTCTGGTTCCTTCTCATTTGGGTAGACTATGTCAAAGGGAAGATCTAGGACTCAAGGGCTGCTGTTTAGATTCTTTTGTTCCACAGGGTGCCCCCTTGATGTGATACTCTCCCCATTCCCCTAGGGATGTAGCTTTCTGAGGGCCAAACTGCAGTGATTATTTCTCTTGTGGGTCTAGCCTCCCAGTGAAGCTACAGGGCTCTGGGCTGGTACTGGGGAGTGTCTGCAAAGAGTCCTATGATGTGATCCGTCTTCAGGTCTCTAAGCATGGATACCAGCACCTGCTCTGGTGGAGGTAGCAGGGAGTGCAGTGGACTCTGTGAGGGCCTTTGGGTATAGTTTTGTTTAGTGTGCTGGTTTTGTGTTTGTTGGTCTCCAGCCAGGAGGTGGTACTTTCAAGAAAGCATCAGCTGTGGTAGCATAGGGAGGATATAAGCTTGCCCTAGGGTGTGCTGGATAAGGATTTTGGTTTCTCAGGCAGTGGGCAAGGCTATAGAGCTCCCAAGAGATTATGTTCTTTGTGTTCAGCTACCAGGGTGGTTAAAGAAAGACCATCAGGTGGACGCAGGGTTCCGTATGTCTGTTCTCAGGCTCTTTGTGGGTGGGGCTTGCTGTGGCTGCTGTGGGGGAGGGGGTGTGGTTCTCAGGAGTTATGTTCTGAGGGGGATTATGGATGCTTCTGCTGCATCATACAGGTCACTAGGGAAGTGGGATAAAGCCGGCAGTGACAGGTCTCACCCAGCTCCCATGCAACCTGAATAGCTGTTCTCACTGCCATTGTGCTCGCCCCTCCAACAGCACCAAGTTTATTTCCAGGCAGCTGCTGAGCAGGGCTGAGAACTTGCCCTAGTCTACAAGCCTCCCTGCTGAGAAGCAAGCAGGGCTTTCAGGTGTCATGCCTCCCTTCTTGCTGTGGTTTCTGTACTCATATCTGTACCCTCCATTCACCTCCTACTCAGGATTCTGTCTAGGAAACTTCATGTTCAGTCCAAACTGTTACAAAGTTGAGCTGCAAGTTTCTTTCTCCCTCTGGTCTTTCTCCAATTCCACTGGCAGCTCTCCCCAGGGACCCCTGTGAGACAAGTCAGGAATGGCTTCCCTGGGGACTGACAGTGTCCACAGAGCTCCTTCCACTGCTTCCTCTACCCCTATATTTCGCTCAGGTCTCTAAATTCATCTCAGCTCCAGGTAAGGTCAAATCCTTCTCCCATGATCTAAACCTTTAGGTTTTGCAGTGAAGATGTGTGTTTGAGATAGACTTTCCCCCTTTCAAACATGGGCATTCACGGTTTTTTGGCTGTCTCGTGGAGCCCGCAGTGGGAAGCCATTTCCTTGAAAGGATCTGTGGATTCTTTCGGCTTTCCTGGTATGTTCCTGCAGTAGTTCTTGGAACAAAAGTTTAGAGTGTGAGTCTATGCAGCCCATAAAGAGACTTAAACATTCTAAGGAAGTTGACAGCTGGGAATCGTTGACAGATTAAAAGCCAGAGAGTGACACAATCAGACCTCTGTGTAGAAAGATTATTCCTGGTTGAGGTGGGCGGATTACAAGGTCAAGAGATCGAGACCATCCTGGCCAACATGGTGAAACCTTGTCTCTACTAAAAATGCAAAAATTAACTGGGTGTGCTGACACGTGTCTGCAGTCTCAGGTACTTGGGAGGCTGAGGCAGGAGAATTGCTTGAACCCAGGAGGTGTATGCTGCAGTGAGCTGAGATCACATCACTGCACTCTGGCCTGGCAACAGAGCGAGACTCCGTCTCAACAAAAAAAGAAAAAGATTATTCCTGTGGCAAAGTAGAGGATTGAGATTGGCTGAATAATGAAAAAAATGCAGAATGAAAGTTCTGTCAGTGTGTGTGTATGTGTGTGTGTTCCATTTTAAAAAATTCTTATGAGGAAACAAATATTTTACATATATAATCATTAAGTGACTTTGGACATTTTGATATCTATCTTTGCCCATAGAATTATAATGATCTCTTCAGAAGATAGTGCTTTTTTGACATTAGAAAGACTTTTTAAAAATGTGAGCTAACTTGATCCGTAAAAGTAAGAGCAAGATCATGTCCTTTTCAGGAACATGGCTGGAGTTGGAGGCCATGATCCTTAGCAAACTAACACAGGAACAGAAAGCCAAATACCTCATGTTTTCACTTAAACGTGGGAGCTAAATGATGATAACGTATGGACACATAGAGGGAAACAACATACAATGGGGCCTATTGGAGGGTTGGAGGAAGGAGATGATTAGAAAAGTAACTAATGAGTACTAGGCTTAATACCTGGGTGACGAAATATTCTGTACAACGAATCCCTAAGACTCAAGTTTACCTATATAGCAAACCTGCACATGTACCCATGAACTTGAAAAAAGGTTTAAAAAAGTAAGTTCTTTGGCAAAGTAGAATATACTCTCTCTCTCTCTCTCTCTTTTTTTTTTTTTTTTGGTTCAGAATTACCTTTTGCTCAATGTGTCAGGAAAATCCTTCTGGGATTTTTATAGCATGGTGAGCTATCACCTCAGTGCTCTGAAGGAAACCTGCTTGAACAGAAAATTTGAAATGCCTTTCAAAAGGGGATGTTTTTTCATAACTAAATGTCACCTCACAAACTGATTTTTTATGTTCATATTCCCAAGGTAGCAATGTCAAAAATATTTTTTTTCAAAGTCTCTATCTGGAAACCAAGAACACAATTATCAGTTAGGAAAGGAGCTGTAAATTACAAAATTACATATTGAAAAACTCTTAGAACATGAGTTTTATTTCAGAGGAAATTTGTAATATCTGACTTTATTGACATTTCAGCAATGCGTATTTTAATTTCATGGCTACAGTATTTAACTAAAATATTTTATTCTAATACCTCAGAAAACAGCATTAACACTTTAGTTTCAAAAATAAGGTTTTATTTTAATGAACAAATAATAGTGGTATATGCTTATGGGGTATAATGTGATATTTTAATCTATGTATACATTGAAGAAAGAGTCAATCAAGCTAATAATGTGTCCATTATCATACTAACTTATCATTTTTTGTGATGAAAATATTAAAAATATATTATTCTAGCAATTTTGAAATATACATTTTTATTAACCATGGTCTCTCCCATTGAATGTGAGCTAAACTTATTGACTCACTTCTAACAAACAAAATATGGCAGAAGTTGTGATATGTTACTTCTGAGGCCAAGTTATTAAAATATTGTGACTTCTGACTTAGTTGGTTTATCTCCATGCAGTGCAATAGATTTACCTTACTCCTCCAGTAAAACTGAGAGTCTCTACTCTTAAGAGCTTCCCTTTCCCCAACCTTCTCCATTCCCCACTCAGCAGTAACTGGTAACCACTTATCTAAACTCTGTTTCAATAAGATCAACATTTTTAGGTTCTGCATATGAGATCATTGATATGGTTTGGCTCTGTGTCACCACTCAAATCTCACCTCAAATTGTAATCCCCACATGTTGAGGGACGGACCTGGTGGGAGGTGATTGGATCATGGGGGCAGTTTCCTCCATTCTGTTCTCCTGATAGTGAGTATGTTCTCGTGAGATCTGATGGTTTAAAAGTGTGATACTTCCCTCCTCTCACCCTCCTGTTGCCATGTAAGATGTGTCTTGTTTCCCCTTTGCCTTCTGACATGATTGTAATTTTCCCGAACACTCCCCACCGCAAAGCCAGGCAGAAATATGCTTCAATTAAATGTCTTTCCTTTATAAATTACCCAGTCTCAGGTAGTTCTTTATAGCAGTGTGAAAACAGACTTATACAGAAAATTGCTACTGGAGTTTGGGGCACTGCTATAAAGATACCTGAAAATGTGGAGGCAACTTTGGAACTGGGTAATGGGCAGAGGTTGGAGCACTTTGGAGGGTTCAGAAGAACACAGGGAGATGTGGGAAATTTTGGAACTTCCCAGAGACTTCTTGGATGGTTTTGACCAAAATGATAATAGTGAAATGGACAATGCCATCCAGGCTGAGGTGGTCTCAGATGGAGATGAGGAACTAATTGGGCACTGGGCTGAAGGTCACATTTGCTATGCTTTAGCAGAGACTGGCAGCATTTTGCCTCTGCCTTGAAGATCTGTGGAACTTTGAACTTGAGAGAGATGATTTAGGGTATCTGGCAGAAGAAATTTCTTTTTCTTTCTAAATTTTACTTTAAGTTCTGGAATACACGTGTAGAACGTGCAGGTTTATTACATAGGTATATATGTACCATGGTGGTTTGCTGTAACTGTCAACCCATCATCTAGGTTTTAAGCCCCACATGCATTATTTGTCCTATTGCTCTCCCTCCCCTTGCCCTCCACCTCCGACAGGCACCAGTGTGTGATGTCCCCCTCCCTGTGTCCATGTGTTCTCATTGTTATATTCCCACTTATGAGTGAGAACATGTGTTTGGTTCTCTGTTCCTGTGTTAGTTGCTGAGAATGATGGCTTCCAGCTTCATCCATGTCCCTGCAAAGGACATGAACTCATTCTTTTTTATGGCTGCATAGTATTCCATGGTATATATGTGCCATATTTTCTTTATCCTGGCTATCATTGATGGGCATTTGGGTTAGTTCCAAGTCTTTGCTATTGTAAATAGTGCTTCAATAAACATACGTGTGCATGTGTCTTTGTAGTAGAATGATTTATAATCTTTTGGGTATATACCCAGTAATGGGATTGCTGGGTCAAATGGTATTTCTTGCTGTGGATACTTGAGGAATTGCCACACTGTCTTCCAAAATGGTTGAACTAATTTACACTCCCACCAACAGTGTAAAAGCATTCCTATTCTCCTCAGCCTCACCAGCATCTGTTGCTTCCTGACTTTTTAATAATTGCCATTCTAACTGGAGTGAGATGGTATCTCATTGTGGTTTTCATTTGCATTTCTCTAATGACCAGTGGTAATGAGTTTTTTTTTTTTTTTTCATATGTTTGTTGGCTGCATAAATGTTTTCTTTTGAGAAGTTTCTGTTTATATCCCTTGCCCACTTTTTGATGGAGTTATTTGGTTTTATTCTTGTAAACTTGTTTAAAAGTTCCTTGTAGATTCTGGATATTAGCCCTTTGTCAGACGGTTAGATTGCCAAAAAATTCTCCCATTCTGTAGGTTGCCTTTTCACTCTGATAATAGTTTCTTTTGCTGTGCAGAAGCTCTTTAGTTTAATTAGATCCTTGTCAATTTTGGCTTTTGTTGCCATTGCTTTTTGTGTTTTAGTCATGAAGTCTTTCCCATGCCTATGTCCTGACTGATATTGCCTAGGTTTTCTTCTAGGGATTTTATGATTTGGGGTTTTACATTTAAGTCTTTAATCCATCTTGAGTTAATTTTTGTATAAGGTGTAAGGAAGGGGTCCAGCTTGAGTTTTCTGCATATGGCTAGCCAGTTTTCCCAGCACCATTTATTAAATAGGTAAGCAGCATAGTGTTTAAGATTTGACCTGGCTTTCTCTGAATGCATACGGTCTTGTGAATTCACAAAGAAATGATGTGAAACTGAAACTCCCGGAACAGAGCATAAAAGTTGGGAAAATTTGCAGCCTGAGCATATGGTAGAAAAGAAAAACCCATTTTCTGGGGAGAAATTCAAGCCAGCTGAAGACATTTGCATAAATCAAGAGAAGCCGAATGTTAATAGCCAAGACAATGGGGAAAGTGTCTCCCAGGCATTTCAGAGGTCTTTACAGTAGCCTCTCCCATCACAAGCCCAGAGGCCTAGGTAGAAAAAATGTTTTTCTCGGTTGGGGGCCTCACTGCTCTGTGTAGCCTTGGGAAAGGGTGCTCTGTGTTCCAGTCACTCCAGCTATAGTCACGGCTTATAAGGGCTAAGGTACAGCTCAGGCCTTTGCTTCAGGTGCAAGCCCCAAGTCTTGGTGGGGGTTTGGATCTTGGAAGTAGCTAACTTGTTTTTTATTTTACAGGCTCATAGGCGGCAAGAACTTTCCTTGTCTCAGGTGAGACTTTGGACTTGTACTTTTGAGTTAATGAACAAGTTAAGATTTTAAGGGACTGCTGAGAAGCCATGATCAGTTTGAAATGTGAGAAGGACATGAGATTTGGGAGAGGTCAGGGGAAGAATAATATGGTTTGGTTCTGTGTACACACCCAAATCTCTTGAATTGTAATCCCCAAGTGTTGGGGGAGGGGCCTGGTGTGAGGTGATTGGATCACTGGGGCAGTTTCCCCCATGCTATCCTCACGAGAGTAAGTTCTCATGAGATCTGATGGTTTAAAAGTGTGACACATTCTCCATCTCACTCTCTGTCTCCTGCCACCACATAAGACATGTATTGCTTCCCCTTAGCCTTCTGACATAATTGCAAGTTTCCTGAGGCCTCCCCAGCCATGTAGAACTGTGAGTCAATTAAACCTCTTTAGTTTATAAATTACCCAGTCTCAGGTAGTTCTTTGTAGCAGTATGAAAATGGACAGATACAATTGTATACTGCGCCTGGCTTATTTCGCTTAACATAATGTCCTCCAGTTTCATCCATGTCATTGTAAATGACAAAGTTTTTCTCTATTATTAATCCTGGATAGTACTACATTGTATAAATATACCACATGTTCTTTATCCATTCATCCATTGATGGACAATTAGGTTGATTCCATAACTTGGCTATTGTGAAATACGCTGAAATTAACATAGGCGTGCACACATCTCTTCTGCATATTGACTTTAATTCCTTTGGATAGATATCCCGAAGTGGGATTGCTCCATGATAGGGTAATTCTATTTTGAATTTTTTTCACAAATCTCCATACTATTTCCCAAAATGTCTGTGCTATTTTACATTCCCACTAACAGTGTACAAGGGTTCCCTTTTCTCCACATCCTCACAAACACTTGTTATCACTTGTCGTTTTTTTATCATAGCCATTCTAACAGTTGTGAGGTGATATCTCATGGTTTTCTTTTTCATTCCTCTGATGACTAGAGATGTTGAGCATTTTTTCATATATCTGTTGATCATTTCTATCTCTTCTTTTGAGAAATATCTGCTCAGATACTTTGCCAATTTTCTAATCAATTTTTGTTTTCTTGCTGTTGCATGAAGTTCCTTGTGTATTTTAGATATTACCTCTTTCTCAGATGTGTCATCTGCATATATTTTCTCCCAGTTCATGAGTTTTCTCTTCACTTTGTTGTTTACTTTGTTGTACAGAGCTTTTTGGTTTGATACAATCCCGTTTGTCTATTTTTGCTTTCCTTTCTTGTGCTTTTGGGGTCTTATCCAAAAGATACTTGCTCAGTCCAATGTCATAAAGAATTTTCTCTGGTTTCTTCTAGTAGCTTTACAGTTTTAAGTGGTATATAAATTTAAAAAAAATTGTAAAGATTTTGTTTTGAAAATTACTAATACACAGCCTCCAAAATACATCCCCAATGACCCCATCCTCCTAATATTAATTTTCATGTGTAATACTCTCCTGTTGTATGTGGGCTGGACTTATTGATTCACTTCTAACAAATACAATATGGTATACATTATGGTATATCACTTCTGAGATTAAATTATTTAAATACTATGACTTCTGGGCCAGGCGCAGTGGCTCACGCCTGTAATCCCAGCACTTTGGGAGGCCGAGGTGGGTGGATCAGAGGTCAGGAGATCGAGACCATCCTGACTAACATGGTGAAACCCCATCTCTACTAAAAATGCAATCCGGGTATGGTGGCGGGCACCTGTAGTCCCAGCTACTTGGGAGGCTGAGGCAGGAGAATGGCGTGAACCCAGGAGGCGGAGCTTGCAGTGAGTCAAGATTGTGCCACTAGACTCCAGCCTGGGCAACAGAGCAAGACTCTGTCTCACACACAAAAAAAGTACTATGACTTCTGACTTTGTTGATTTATCTCACTGTCTTGGATCAGTCACCCTGAGGGAAGCCAGTTGCCCTGTTGTGATCTAGCCCTGCAGAAAGGTTTATAGTTTTAAGCAATTAAGTACTGCCAGCAATCACATGAGTGAGCTTAGAAATATCTTAACTCTTTTCCCTGTTCAAACATTCAGATAAGACTTCCAATCCCAGCTAACAGCTTGACTGCAACCTCATGGAATACTTTGAATCATAAGCACCCAGTTGTTGCCAGATTTGTGGGCCACAGAAACTTTAAGTTTGTTTACTCAACCTGTTAAATTTTGAAATACTTTGTTACATAGCAGTAGATAACTAAAACATTGATCTTAAGGTGGTTGTCAATTATTTTACTTTCATTTTCTTAAACTGCCATTTTCTCTGCATCACATGTAGAGAGAGTGGGACAAACTGGTTCATATTTAATTTGATTGTGAAAGATAATATTTAGAAAATATTTCTTACAACATTGTAATAAATAATAAATAAAATCACAGTTTAATAAGAAAATAACAGTAAAATAACATTGACAGAAACTCAAAAATATCTTTTTCTCTACCGTATTTCTATGACAAAGGCAAATCTATTCATGACTCATATTCTTGGCCTCTCCTTGTCTCATATGAAAGGGAATGTTAGTGCTCACTGATAACCATCTTCACTTTTACATTTTTACATCTCCTTTGCAATTAGATTGGCCATGTGACTGGTTCTGGCCACCAGAATGTGAGTGGAAGTTATAAATGTCACATACAAGTCAAACTTGATGGAACTGGTGTGGCTTCCCCATATACTGCTGCAACCTTCCACTGGCTATTTGATGCCAGGGCAACCATAAGCCCCAGGATAGACGCAGCTTGAGCTCCTATGAAACTGCTTATCAAAAAACTTTCTAGCTTGCAATTAACTGGTCTGAGAGCAGATGATATTTGTTAGCAACATTGCCTCTCCTATCTTGACTAACCCATCCTGTCCCATCCCTCACTCCAATCTCTTAAGTATAAAGGGTCTTTTGTTATTCTAGCAAATAAATTGTCTCAGCATTTGTTATAACTGATAGGGGCAATATGCTTGGGCTATTAAATTGTGGCCAGTAAAGAAAAGCTAGAATTACCTGGAGTTATTTTCTTAAGAGTGGAAGGTCTAAAATAGGAAAGAAAGCAGAGAAGACACAAACGGGAAAAACAGATGTAGATTGCTTGGTTGGTTGCTTGGTTTTGGTTTAGCTAGGATTATTTGCTTTTCTTGTGCAAAACAAAAGGAGAATAGTGAACATTAAACATTGATTAGTGATACTGAGGACATACATGTGAAGATTTTTAGAACATAGTTCTGAGTGGTATGCAACGTAATTTCCTGTCACTTCTTTTAGGGCTTCAGTAAATATTGTCTTCGTTTTCCAGTATTCCTTTAGATAGCAAAGTAATGTAGCTTTGGGATTAGATAATAATTTGGTTACCCTATTATTGTTTTCTTGATGACCCACTGTGATTCAAAGATTATGCTAGGAGCTGCAGAATCAAAACTAAACAAGACAGATGTAGTTTTTGGAATAGACATGCCCTCATGCTCTAGAAGTTTATAGTCTAGAGGAAGACAAAAATTAAATAATTATAGTAAAATGTGATAAGTGCTGTGATAAATGAAGAAGATACTAAGGAAACATAAAGGTTGGGCTGGCAGACAAGACTTCTAAGGGGAAATGACAGGTAAGCTGGAACCAGAAATGTATGTAGGATCTTTCCAGGTGAAGCATGAAGGGAGTAGAGTAGACGGCTCGGGGGAAATGTTTGTGCCTGGTGCACAGGAGCTCTTCATGGAACAATTATTTTAGTTTCTTCCTGCAGACTATCCATAGAGCTCAGACTAGAGTTCATGGAGTCAGGATAAGACATCAGTTTAGATTTTTATGCTATCCTTTTTGGGAACTTGTCCCTCT